>NC_056687.1:74385000-74665820 GCF_018350215.1 Panthera leo
TGGAAGAGAAACAGGAAAACCTGTTAGCCAAGTATCTCAGCTTAATATAAAGCACCTCATGGGCGTGTGCATGCACATCCACACACATCCACACATGCTATCCTGTCCCTTTGATTAAACTAATTTTGTCCCCATGATGCATTCTCTGATGAAGGGAAACGATATCCCAAGGCTAGTGTTCTTGAACAGACCCTTCCCCTCTTACCTGGTTCACCAGGATGGTGCTGAGTAAAGTCCAGGATCTGGGGTCAGAAGAAATGGGAGCAGGATCCTGGCTGTAACTTTGACTCACTGTTCAACCTGTGGCTCGTCTTCGGTTTCCCAATACAGAAAATGGAAATACCCCCAAATTGTTCACAGCAGTATTGTGGGCATCGGAAGAGTAAAGGCTATGAAAGCTCCTGGCAAACCGTAAAGTGTGGCTCCAGTAGGAGTTATAAATGCAGGTGGTTCCTCCAGGGGCCTTCTGGGAAGCTCATTCAGGTGAGCCTGGTCACATGTATGCACACGGTCCTGCCAGCTCAGCCACGCCCACATCACTTGTCCACTCAGAAAGTCAGGACAACTTCTACATGTCTGCTGCCCAGACTCGTTCACAACCATTTGTGACCTTCCAAGGACAGACAAGCCTCACCAGCCATACTGACTCTGTCATGATTTACCCAACAGACCATTGTTTTCTTCCTCACCTGCCTTTCTCCACCGAGAATGCCCTGCCCCACTTCCTCCACCTGCATAACCTCTGCACACCAGAAGCCTACCCATCCTCTGGGCATGATTTTAATGCCACCACTTTCAGGAACTTTTCCCTGATTGTTCTCTTACCCTCTCCCACCAGAAGGAGTTTCCTTGCTTCTGAACTCACTTCATCTGACCTTCTCTTATTGGTTCTATTTTCTATATCAAAGCTCATTAGAGGCACGTTCTGTCTTCCTTTACCAGAGTGGGAATTCCTCAAGACCAAGTTCTCTGTTCCACTATTCTCCCACCCCCGACCCCAAGACCTTGCACAGTGCCTAGCCCCAGCAAGTTTTAGGTGCTGAATGAAACAATGAATGAAGGCACTCCTACTTCCAGACACAAAAACTACCATCAACATAATCTGCGGAATTCATTCTTTTCTCTCTGGTGTTGGCTTGATTAAAAAAAAAAAAACCAAAAACTGGAGCGTGTGGAGCATAGACAGAAGATCTAAGGGATGTCAGCAGGTGCAGATCACTGGCAAATGGGTAGCACAGAGATGGAAAGTCAACCTGTCATGTGAAATCACATAATGCATGGGTTGGCAATTAACACCAATCAATTAACCACAAAGTCCAGGACGTATTTATAAGGCAGTCAGAGTTATAAGGTATATCTAATAAAAATCATAGCCATCATGAGCTGACTTAATTTTTTTTATTGTTTTACACCTACCCTAGGATATTCAAGCAAACATCCAACCTCCAAGGGATAACCTGGGAGTGAGAGAGTAGAGCGTTGGCAACATCCTAGGCTGGAAAACGGAAGTTCTAGCTCAAGCTCTGCAAACAATTGAGTATGTAGACATGACAGAAGAATGTCCCATAGGTCCCCTCTATCCTCCTGTAAATCACAGTTAGGCCAGGTGGTCCTACGTGACCCTCAGATTAACAAAGATGTGCAATTTTCCCACCTGCCTTCCCAATCCCTTTGGCCATTTCCCACAGACTTCTAACAAAAGGCCCTCTGGGTTTACTTGAACATTAGTCAACTTGACAGTAGCATGTTGTTGGCCAAAACGAGGTTTCCTGATGACAGTTGTAGAAGAGGAGCCCTGAGAAACAGAGAAGGCTGCCAACAACTCATGATCCCAGGTCTGTCTTTCCGTTTGGGATGTTACAGCCCCCAGATATCCTAGGCTGGTAAGTCAAAGTCAGTGGTCCCAGGATGGAGTTCCTTGCTTTGCCGTTTTGTCTTTTGGAGGCTCAGCTTTCCCACAGAGAAACTGAGGTAATGCCTTTAAACCAGGGTCCTATGATTGTGTATTAGCTGAGCTGGCCACCAACACCCCCTGGCTGTCCCCCGGGCCCAGTGGTGAGCAACCATTGGCAGGGGGGTGGAAGATAAACAGGAATGCCCTCCCACCCCTCTGCCACCCACTGACCAGTGCAAACACAGTGCTCCTCCCTCGCAGCAAGTAATTAGATGTTCCCAGGGTGGCCTGTAAATTCCTAACCTCCCTCTTTGGGAGGTAGGAAGGAAAGAGTTCGCTAGTGAACATTTCTTTGTTTTTCTGCCTGTGGGTGAGTGTGTCTTGAGAGATAGCGTGTGTGTAAGCACCCCTCTCCCACCCTGCGACTTACACGCCTGGGTGTTTGCACGCCAGATGATCCCTGCAGGAAAAGGCAAGTCCCCAGCTGCTGTGGAATTTTAAGAGATCTCCCTGGAATGCCCTTATGGGATGTCTGGTTCTAATTGCCTCCGTCAGCCAGAGCTGGCGAGCTGGCAGGAGCAATGAGAGGTGAAATTGAACAGATTCCAGTTCACATCAGACCCCCAGCCCTGCCAGAGTCCCCCAAGGGCCAGAAAAGAAAACACATGTGGCCATGGCGATGGGTGTGGTGGAAAGAACTCTAGACTGGAAATCCGAAGGCCCAGATCCCTGGCCCTATGCTGCTGCCACTAACGCCCTGCGTGCTTTGGACCTGTGACCTCCCCTTCCCAGGCCTCCAGCTTCCTCATTTGCTAAATGAGTGGTGAGGACTGGCTGGCCTCCAAGGCCTCTTCCCGGTCTCAGATTCAGGGACAGAAATGTCAAGCTCTTGTTGAGGAGTTTGGTGGGGCATTTTCTTTTGAACTTGAAAACCAGATGCTCTGTGTTCTTAGATCTTTAAGAATAGGGACAGGGAGAGGATTTCATTCCCACCCACTCTGCGTTAGCCTCAGCCCCCTTCTTTCCTCTCTCCTTGGCCAGGGAGGGCTGGAGACGGGACAACTGACCCCAGTCAGAGAGGAGACAGAGATCTGGTAGTTCCTTAGTGCCCCCTATAGGCCCAAAGGGCAGACATGTTAAAGCTGGAGTTGTCCAGGGAGTAGTCACCTGCACCCCCGGCCCCTGAAGCTTCTTCTACTGCACAGTCACGGGTTTTAGAAACAGGCGGTTCACATTGGCCCCTAATTTGGAGGGGGGGAATTTCTCTCTCTTTCTAGCCTACTGCTTCAAAACACAGTCTAAAACCACTGATGCAATGGCCACGGCAGGCTGGGGTTGAACACCCCTAGGGCGCTGTGGTTTGTGCACAGCACAGCACGGGGCACCAAGTACAGGGTACTGCAGGCTTCAGGCTCAACCCCCTGCTTTCAGCCACCCCCACCCCCGCCATCCTTCTCTCCCCACGGATACCACAGCTGGTGCTTGCACATCTCCAGTGAGTAGGAGCTCCCTGCTCTGTGAGTCAGCGTGAATCACTGCGGCATTTTGTTTGGTTAGTAACCGTCTCAGTCACAAACTGGAGACTTATTGGCTCATCTAAAAGGCGTCTTTGAGGATAGGCTGCCGTCCACAAGAGCATCAGGAGCAAGGGCTTCTAGGGTTTTCCTCAGCCGTTTCTAAAACACGACTTCCTTGTGGGCCGCACAAACCAAGATGACCACGTGAGTTCTAGCCGGCACCTCTGAACTCCAGAGAGGAGGAAAGAGAAGGGCGAGGGTCTGCGTGGTCCCTTCCCACCAGGTCAGTCTCCCTTGAAGTCCCAGCTAGTAACATTTGCTTGCGTCTCATTGGCCACCCCAGCTGCAGGGGTGGCAGGGAATTGGTCTCGTGGCCGCGTCAAGTAGAATTGGAGTCTGTTACCAAAGAAGAAAAGGAACGTGGATACCGGGTCAACAAGGACTAGACTGCCCTATGGCCCACGTGTGTCGAGAGAAGCCGTGAATGGGTGTGCAGCCCTGTGGTTGTCTCTGTGGACACTGGTTTCCCTCTGCCTGCAGAGAAGACAAGGCACTCTTGTGCTGGCTCACCTGGGAGTGCTCACCTGATCCAAGAGAACTCCTCACCTCCCCACCCAAGATCAGACTCCTGCCAAGCTGGTGGGGAGAGATGGTATCTCCCCGAAGATGATGCCAGGCAAGTGAAACCTCCAGGTTGCTCTGAGCCAGGCCTCTCTGGTACTTTCCCTAGAGAGAACTCTGCCAGCTCACCTGCCAGACCCAAGCCCAGCTCCAGACGTGCCTTCCTCCCATGGGGCTCTCCACCAGGCCTGGGACCAGTGAACGGCTCCTTGCAGGCACGTTCCAGTAGCTTCGTTCTAGTTCCCCAAGCTGCCCCCTGGGGAGATCCCCAGCCCACAGAAGGATGTACCCTCCACTCCAGGGAGAGTTCATTGCTTTCTCCCCAGATGTGCTCTGCCACGTGAGCCAATGCCACCCATCAGCTCCAAAGGCAAACCCTCACACGTTGAAATTTGATATGCAAGATGGTAGACAAAGAACGGGGAGCAAACAAAGACTGACTTGGCCCTGAGGCTAACTTCTTAATTAGCTGCTTTCTGGTTTTCTGGTCTCAGAGGCTCCTGGTTCTTCAGGCTTGGAGAGGAGGCTCCTCCTTCGGTCTGTCTCCAGGCCCTGCACCATTTGATAAATGTGATTTCTCCCTCCTCAGGAGACCCACAGGCATTTCCTGACATTTTAGTCTTGGACTACTGGAAGACCACTTCCCTGTGAAGGAAGATAAGGCCCAGAAGGGTCGTCGTTTACACTGGACCAAGGTGTGTTGGTAGAAAGGTCCAGGTGGAGACAGTATTTCTCTGGGGGGCAGGAGAGCAGGCTCCCCCAGAAAACCACTTTCTAAACCTCCCAGGGGAGCTTCACTCTTCACTGTGTGTCTCAATCAGTATTTCTTTTTATTTCAATGGCTATCTATATAATTCAATAACCGCACCAACCATTTGTTACAATAAACTTCATTCTCTTTAGAGAGCATTATTCGAAGCAGGCTTCAGTTTTCGCCACCCTAGTGAGACATGGCCTAACAATACGCCTTCCTCCTCCCCGTCACGTTCATCCATTCACTCTCTCATGAGACTGAATGCGTTTGAAGACAGAAGCCCTTAACCATACGATTAAAGCAGGATTTCCCTTTAAGATGGAGTTTCCAGGAATGAACTGTATTTAAGAGCAGGGACCACCTCTTTGGGAATGTGAGGGAGAGGAATAATCAGCTTCAATTTGTTAAGAACCATTTATCATGAATGCTCTAAAGCTATGTCTGTTTTAGATCTTTTCTCCGGTATAACTAAGTTATTGCACGTATATCATGGAAGGTTTCTAGACTCCCAGGCTCTGCAGACAGCCTCCACCCCGCAAGGCTAGATATTTCCATTTCCTATAATATACTTAGGCAAAGACAGAATGTCATCCTTAACACTTGACTAGTTGGGTTTTTTTGTTTTATGTTTTTTGTGGGGTGTGTGTGTGTGTGTGTGTGCACGCGCTGTTTAATGCTGGGTATTAATACCTTGGAGTGCTAAAATCCTTATAGCAGGTTGAATTATCACTGCTTTGCAGTCAGGGACACTAAAAGAAAGGTCTAAAAAAATGGGCAGGTGCATGTACTGTCTTTACTTCAAGGTGGAAGCCGGAAGTTAAGTCCCATGACGGCATCATACTGACAGCACGAGCCCTTCCTAGGACATCTGTGTATATTGAAATTATTATTGAGAAAACTCAGCCAAGGTTCTCCTCTCTCAGAAACTCAGCTCAGAGGCCTCCAAAGCACAAAATCAGAGTAGCCGCGATAGAGCAGTCGCTTGGTTTGAATACATAATTTCAATTCCTGGATGATGATCTTCTTTATAAAGTAGGGTCACGTCTCCCAAAGATCGGTGCCAAGTCCCCTGAATTCCTGGAAAAGGTACGTGGGAAATGTGAACAAGAATGTTGGTACAGTAATCTCTTAATATCTACACGGGGATTGTTTAATAAACCTCGGCTGAGGGTTTCATCTGCATTGTGTTTTAGGTGCACCAGGTACGGTTCAGGTTTGACCACTGGTAGGGGGGTCAACTTAAATCCCCATTCATAAATTGGAAGATATGAATACTCAGTAAAAAGAGAAAAGGAAAGGTGCAGAACAGTGATTTTGGTAAACTGACATTTGTATTGTTTTAAATTTTTTAACGTTTATTTTTGAGAGAGAGAGACAGAGTGTGAGCAGGAGAGGGGCAGAGAGAGAGGAGAGAGCGAGAATCCCAAGCAGGCTCTTCACTGCCAGCGCAGAGCCCGAACAGGGGCTCAAACTCATGAACCGTGAGGTCATGACCTGAGCCGAAGTCGGACACTTAACTGACAGAGCCACCAAGATGCCCCTGTATCACCTATTTATTAAAGAATAACTAACATTACACTAAAATCATAATGTGACCTATTTATTCCAAGTGGCTGAGTTGGTGGTTTGGAGGCCGGGAGGTTGGGAAGCAGGGTGAGGGGGGCACTGTCTCAACCAGGACAGCTGATGGCTGTGATGTCCACTGACCTCAGAGTGGGCTCCTTCTGCTACCCTGAGCACTCCCAGGGGCCAAGGTCAGTGTGTGTCCGGGAGACAAGGCTCATGCTAATTCTTCAAGAAAAGAAGTAGCCACATAGGTTACTAGCTGGCATGTGATGTGCTTCAAGCAAAGCAACAAGAATGAATACATCCCCGTCTGGGACCCTCACTGTAGAAGGATGGAGACCAACCAGAGGGTGTTCCAGAAGCTGGCCAGGATGGACTAGGACCTGGACGTAAGTGCTGGAAGGGAGAGTTACAGACATCAGCATGTAGCCTGGCGACAAGAGGGTTTGCAGAGCCAGGACCCCTGTCTCCAGCCACATGAAGGGAAGCCAGAAGACCAGCTAGATGACAGAGCCCAAGCGGAATGTGTGTCTTGGGCAAGTTACACAGCCCCCTGAGCTGCCTTTCCTCATCTGCAGCAAGGAGACGATAACACTTATAATAATAGTACTCCCTAGGTTTTTTCATTCGCGAAATAACATAGGCAAGATGTCTAGCCCTAGTAGGCGCTCTGCAGAACCTTCTGAGCCCCATCTGTATACATCTATTCACTGTCCAAGCAAATCAATGTGTCCCAGGTAGCTCCAAATGGGTGAAAGCTGCAGGAAAAGGGACTTGGACTCCTTTGGGAAAGCCTTTGCCCCAGAACCATCCAAGGATACAGCAAATCTTTCTCAATGGGCATCGCAGACATAATGGTGCTTTACAGGAAGAAACTGAAGGCACTGCCTTGGCTGTCTCCAAGTTTGCCACAAAGGAGGGGGGGACCAGAGCACCCTGGGCACTTCCTCCCCACGCCCCTCTCCGTTCCCGGCCCTCCTCCAGCCGGTTTGCTCCCAGAAAGGCTCAATTAAGAAGGCATTTGCAGACCTCTCTGTGGCTGGCACGGCCACATTTTTTGCATTCCCTGCCTCTGCTCCCGGAGCTGTGAGATGTGTGTCTGTCTGTGTGTGTGTCTCTCACCTACCTTAGGAGAGAAGGATGTGAGTCCTGTGACCCAGACTAAGAGGGATTTTCTCCTTTGACCTCACAGTTCCAGCTGGTAGAATTTTCTCCAGGTCCTAGCGCTGACCCCAAGAGGTAGGAGTATCTGCTTAAACAGAATGTTCTGACTTGTGCGTAGACTCCCCAGGACTTATGAGCAATGATGTTGTGGGCTCATGGGGACTTCAGGATAAACGGGGTCTGGCCCCTGGCCTGGGGTAACCACAGTCAATATACTAATAGGCTTTATACTAACGCATGTAACTCTCCCACTGGGAAAGCCTTGACAGATGCCACAGGAAGCTGAGTGCCATGGAGCCCCAAGGAGGCAGCTGGTGATTAATTCTGCCATGAGGCTCACAGGTCAGCCATGGCTTCCCACAATAGGTGAGGCTGAAACTGGGGTTCAGAGCTGAGTCAGAGGCCGGGAGGATGGACATGATTTCGTTGCTCTTGTTGGCTTCGCTTCTGGTCTGTGAATCCTTTTGTTCTCCTGGGTTTTCGCACCAGTGAAAGCATTTCCCCTTCCAGGGTGTGACCTGGCCTTGCTTCAGACACCCCCTTGGGGTGGGGCCTTGCAGGAAGGACTTCCTTGGCCGCCACAGCCGAAGCTGGCCCGACCCTGCCCAGATCCTCCCTACACCCCAGGGACCGGCTGCCCCCCTTCCCCTTTCCTCTTTCCCCTCCAGTGCCTCGTCTGGGGAAACTTATCCAAGTTCCAAGCAGTAAATTTAAGGCCTTGGCAGCCCTCCCACAGATGACTCCCAAATTATCCCATTCCAAGGGTGGGGGTGGGGAGGCCAGGAGTTCAGGCTGGAGAACTCGGCCTGGTCGTCCGAGAGCCGCGGGCGCCACCTGCTGGCGGAATGGAGCAGCCGGTTCTGGAATGGGTGGGGGGTGTGCAGGCGAGTAGAGAGGGGAGAGGGAAGAGCGTGGTCTCTGACAGTGAAGGAAATTCACTGTGCAACAGACCCCAGAAAGAGAATGGGGAGCAAGGGCGTGTGCATGCGCATGCACGTGTGTGTGCCCGCGTTTGTGCCTGTGCGGCTCCCTCCGCGGGCTGAGGGTGTGTGGGCGTGTGTGCCGCGATGGTGTGCTTGCTTCTGTTCTATTGTTCCATAGGGTGCGTCTATGAGACTGTCTCCAGAGTAAAAAGACAGTAAATACGATGGTAATCAGGCCCAGATGTATCCCTCCAAGGGAAGTTCCAGATGTCCCGTCCTTAATCCTCAGCCCAAACTTGGGTGATGCGTGAGACTCAGTTGATTGTGTTTTCAGTTGGGGAGAGTGAGACCCAGCGTAATCAGGGCCCGGGGTGAGTACATGGGCTTAACTACAAGCATGGAATGACACCCTGGAGGTCATTTAGTACATCCTCACCATTGGCAGAATAAGAACCATGAATTCAGTGAGGAAAAAGCCGAAGAGGGATCAAATTAGATGATGTTTAAAGGCTCCAGCCATGAGTTCTGATGGGCAAACCCCCAGTTCTTCCCTTCCCCTCGACCCCCCGTATTTATGCCAGGAGGATCCTGGGCAGCAGATCCCTCTCCTGCCCCGATTCTGCCCCACCTCTTCTCTGTTTACTCTCCTGAAGGAATTTCCTAACCTGTAAATCTTGAGAGATTTATTATTTCCTGCGGCTCCCTTCGTTGGAAAATGTGGCTTTCCAGTTCCAGACTCAGAACCACACTGGGATCACGGCTCTCAAGTGGGAGCAGAAATTCTCCTGGATAGTGGTCAGGAGGAGGACATCAGCCTTCCATTGCCCCCAGAAGGACACCAAGGACACTACTTACTTTTCCTGCCCCCCCCTCCCCCCAATTAATGCTGCTGGAATAACCAGATCAGAAGTTTCTCTCTGCAAATTAGCGTAAGAGCAGCCAAAAATCCCAGGAGAACTGAAGGGTTGAGTTCCTTTCCTCACACCACCTGGAAGAAGGAGGGGCCAGGGTCTCCCTGTCTTTTCCCCAGGGCTGCTGGCTCTGGATCTAGTCTTTTCCCTCCACTGTGAGGAAAAGCTTCCTGAAACATGAAATCCTGCAGGCAATGCCTCCTTTTTGCCAAACGCTTTTACAGGGTCTTCAAGCCTCTCAAGACATGACCCCCCACCTTTCTGTAACACACAAGCTTTCTTGCCGTGTTTCTACATGTATACTGAGTTCCAGCCACAGGGTCCCTTCCCTGTTCCTGGTCCTGCCTCCCCTCTTCACTCCCCCACCCCCCCCAAACCCCGCTCTGCATTTACACTGCTGTCACCGTCTGCTTCCTTCAACCCCATATGCCTTTACCTCCAAATATTGAAATAGTTTGTTTTCCAAAGGCCTATTTCAAAGCTCATCTTCTCTTGGAAACTCTCAGGGATCTCCTCCATTCAAACCAAACAGAGCCGGGGCTCCTGGGTGGCTCAGTCTGTTGAGCATCTGACTTCAGCTCAGGTCATGATCTCAAGGCTCGTGAGTTCGAGCCCCGCGTCGGGCTCTGTGCTGACAGCTTGGAGCCTGGAGCCTGCTTCTGATTCTGTGTCTCCCTCTCTCTCTGCCCCTAATGCACTCGCATTCTGTCTCTGACTCTCTCAAAAATAAACATAAAAAAAAAAAAAAAAAAACAACTAAACAGAACCTCCTTGGAATGTCCCAGTGTGTATTTAGTCTGTCCCTCTTCAGGTTCTTGTAGACTGCCTTATTTTACAGCTCCACGCTCACGCGCACCCCCTCTTAAATTTTGAGCACCCTAAAGGCAGGGGAAGCATCTTGTTCTTCTCTTCCATCCTCTTCCTCACTCCCTCCCCCACCACCCTCCAATGACCCAGCACTGTTCCCAGCAGTAGGGATGCTCTTGGTGGGGGAGGGGACTTGTAAGTGGTATGCAGATAATCTAATATTCTGACTTTTCCAATCTCCGCTATCCTTCCTTTGGACAAATTAACCTGGAAAAGCAGCGTACTTCAGAGAAAACAGACCAACTTTTCACCACTGTCATCCTGCTCAGGAGAGAGCACAGCAGCCTGGAGCTCTGGTGTGCAGGAAGTGGCTGTGCTATGGATGTCCCAGCTCCCGACATGACCGCTCCAGACTCAGGATCGGGTGCGGAGGCCTCATTCCAGAGCTGAGGACCTGCACTGAGGACAAAGGAACTTGATCCCTCAGCATTCATACCTGGAGAACTCCAGAACAGGATCTCAATCCACTGCACCCTCCATTAGGGATGGAGAGAGAAGGTGTCCTCACTGCACTTGTCTACAGATGGGAGTCAGGGCGCCCGGGTGGCTCAGTTAAGCATCTGACTCTTGATTTCAGCTTAGGTCATGATCTCGCAGGTTTGTGAGTTCGAGTCTCGCATTGGGCTCTGTGCTGTCAGTGCGGAACGTGCTTGGGATTCTCTCCCTCCCTCTCTCTTTGATCTTCCCCTGCTTGTGCTCTCTCTCTCAAAATAAATAAATAAACTTTAAAAAGAGAGAGAGATAGGAGTCAGGAGACAGTTTCTAGGCCTGGCTTTGCTGTAACCAGCTCTCAGCCCCAAGCGAGTTTCTTCCCCGTCTACACAGTGTGGGGCTGGCCTGGAGCATCTCTAATGCCTCTGCTAGACCGACACCCTGGAATCAAAAGGACACGCATCCAGCAAATGGCTCTTTATTTGAAAACCTTCACACATTTTGTCCCCACAATTTTAAAATTAAGTCATCCAGAGTGTGTAGATATCAAACAGCTTGAGTCATCCAAAGTTTCATTAAGAACCTCCAACCAATAAATCACTTATTTCCAGGCCCTTTGAGATTAATAGTTGCCATTTTCTGTGTGTGAAAAGAGCACATATTTTCAAAGCCAAGATTTTGTTTCCCTGAAATAATTTCCATTATTTTTTTCTGATTCTAAGAGTGATAAATATTTATTATAAGTAAATATTGGAAAAATAGAAAAATATAAAGAAGAAAACAAAAATCCCTCAGAATCCTACCCCCCCCCCCCCCCCGCCAAGGATCACTATGAATATTTCAGTGTAGCTCCTTCCAGACCTTTGTGTAGACGCACTTATGGATATACTTTTGCAAAACTAGTATCATGTAAGAGATGCTGTTTAGAAATCTTGGATGTTTTCTTAACAAAGATTGAGCATATTTCCATGCCTACAATATTCTTTTTTTTTAAAGTTTATTTATTTACAATGTTTTTTTTTTAAGTTTATTTACTTTGAGAGAGAGAGAGAGAGAGAGAGAGAGGAAGTGAGTGCATATGTGCAAGAGGGGGAGAGGCAGAGAGAGAGGGAGAAGGAGAATCCCAAGCAAGTTCTGTGATATCAGTGCTTGGAGCCTGACACGGGGCTTGACCCCATGAGCCTCGAGGTTGTGACCTGAGCCAAAAACGAAAGTCAGGAGCCACGCAGGTGTCCCCCCCCCCCCCATTTTTTTTTAAGTAATCTCCATGCCCAATGTGGGGCTTGAACTTACAACCTTAAGATCAAGGGTCTCATGCTTTCCTGACTCAGCCAGCCAGGTGCCCCTATGGTGTTATTTTTAATGGTTTCATAGTATCCCGTTATATAGATATACTATATTTTACTTAACCAATCCTTTACGGTCTCATAAATACTCCTGTATGTATTTGTCTAATTACCTCCTTGGGTCATGTGCTTCAAAAGGGAACTACTGGGAAGAAATTCCCAGTGTTGATGGGCTTTCTGAACATTTCTAATATTTCAAAACTCTTCTTCTTCACCAACCCCTTTTCTGTGGCCAAGTCACCCAGCCTGTCTCTGGCATTCTCGACTCACTGAATGATGGGATGTCAAAACCAGAAGGGACCTTAGGCAAGAAGATTTACAGATCGTTTAACAGATGGGAAAACAGAGGTCCAGAAAGGGCAAGTGCCTTGCTGCAGTTCCCCACAGGAGCTGGCGGCAGAGTCCGAGCAGGGGTCTGGCTCCCTGCCCAGCGAGGTGGTCTTCATTACTCTGCCTGCCTGTCATGTAACCTGGACCCCGAATTACATCAACTTGCAGCACACTTCTCAGGGTTTTAAACGTACGTGCAGCAAAGTCTGGGCATTTACTGAGTTGGCATTTACACCAGAGAAAGGTCTAGGCTAAATACCCGTGTTAAACATAAACATCGTCAGCTGGGACACCGATTGTCCGTTATCTCAACAAACAGAAATCCTCTCCGAGGGGTAACATGTTTTGTTGTTTCGCTTAAGGGGTGGGATCGAGATGGTGAAAATAGCTGCAGAAGCTGGGCCTCCCATAAATTGGATTTCGTAGGGAACGGTTATGAAGTGGCTTCAAGACTTTGGCATTTAGATATTCTCATGAAAAGTGAAAGACAGGGGCGCCTGGTTGGCTCAGTTGGTGGAGCGTGCAGCTCTGAATCTCAGGGTTGTGGGTTCCAGCCTCACGTTGGGTGTGGAGATTACGTAAAACTAAAATCTTTACAGTATAAATAAATACGTAATAAAATGAAAGATCCGGTGTCTGAGGCCCAGGGTGAATGCAGCAAGCCTACATCTTGGCTGTAGCCTCTCAGGCACCTGAGCCCGGATAAGCCCTGCCTGTCCTAGGTAAATTCCTGACAGCTCTGGAGAAAGCCTTCCATGGGGAAAGGGAGCGGGCTGGGGAGGCCCTGCTTATGCTAACGAGGCACTAAATTAGTGCATTACACGCCTCATTTAGCACGACTGTGCAAAATCTAAAAGTCCTAATAAATTTTCCTTCTGGGGTCAAGAATCATAAAAGGATTGATGATCAACCATTAATTAGCAGAGAAATTAAAGCTTGACGGTTTCTGTTCTAGCCCTGCCTTCTCTCAAATGGCACAATTTGTTCAAAAACGCTTTTTGCAAAGCAGTCTTTCTTAGACGGGAAAAAAAAAATATGCATCAGCCAGGAGAGTAGCTTCCCTTCCTCAGGGTGACAGGACTTGCAGAGAGGGGACTATTCTAGAAGAAGATTAGCCCTGGGCATTTTGTCAAGGGAGAGGGACCTTGCCTTCTTTATTTACTTATTTTTCCTATTAGCCTTAGTATAAGATGTAAGTCTTACACTGAGAGCAACTTTCAGAAAAGGGCATTCTTCTCTGTTATTTGCACTAAAACGTCAGTCACTCTGAAGGGTCTCAATGGCACCTGAACTTTGCCAGATGCTGCAAAACGGACACTTCTGGGATGAAGGGAAGTCCGCCTTCTGTTTGAGTTTGTCAGTGACTCCTGAGGACAGATCTCTAACAATTCATTGCTCCTTTCCTTTCCCTTCCTTTTTCAGATATGTATTTATGTATTACAGAAAGCTGGGTGTATTTATATACTTCTCAGCTGAAAGTCTCGAACTTTCTGGAGATCCCTCTGCCGTTAGCACCAACCCCAGCTCGGGTGCCCTCACGTGCCCACTGGGTATAAAGTGGGATACTTGGTTATGAAACAAAAAGTGCCCTTAGTGACACTACAGAGGTAACCTTTTCAGATGATAAGCCTCTCCAGGCCTTGGCATTGCTACAGGGGCAGGTGAGTGTCCCCAGAGAGCGAGAGAGGGCTGACCCCGAGGCTTTCCATCCATCACTAGATCTCCCAGGCGGCTGCAAATAAATTTAAACAAAAGCCCAGAGGAAGGTTCAGCTCATTTAAACCCTCATGTGTTTCGGTCATGGCTTTGGAGGTATAAATACACCCAGATGTTTCCAACTTTTCCCCTGTTGTATCTAATCACCAGAACAACTGGGGGCTTCTGCGCCTCCCCTCCCAGCCCCTGCAGGGAGATGCAGAGAGAGCCTAATTAAAAGGGTTCTCCTTTGTTTCTCTAATAGCTCTCAGCCCTGGGGAGCCCAGAGCATTTGGTCAACAAGAGAAACTCTAACGTTTAAGGCCTCACATGAGGCAACTTCTGCCATAGGCAAATTCCCCATAGGGAATTGGGGGGGGGGCGGTATTAAAGGGGGAGACGCAGCAGAACTGGGTTCCTGGGGAGCATCCCCTCTGATGACTCTGGGTGGGGCCATCAGTGGGAGAGGGAATGGAGCCTGCCAGGGCCCAAGATCTAGTTCACAGGAGCAGCGACAGGAGCTGGGGCTGGGCCCTCATTTGTCTTGAGGGATTTCTTCCTTCTGTCTAGGGGCTCAGCAGAAGCATCCTCCTCTGTCCCCTTCTGTCCAACCAGCAGTCACTGCCCAGTTGCAGCCCTGGAGCGGCTTTAATGGGGCTCTCCGTCCAATCTCTACCACTCACTGGAATCTCTGCCAGCCCAAGGCCTTCCCCACACCACCACTGGAACGCTCTTTGCCAGACACAGACTGCCTCACTCTCTGGCTCGAAACCCACTCCTGGTTCAGCCTTGCCTCTAGAATAAAAAGCAAAGTTGCAATCTTCTGGCCCTGGCCTTGCGTTCCCCAGTTATCACTGCATTACTTGTTCTTCCTGAGCATTTCTGCCTTTCTTCTCGCCATGCTTTCTACGTGCAAAGCGCTTTCTACGTGCAAAGCGCTTTCTACAGTTGGGCCTGGAAAACAAATCAGGGGGGTGGGGGCGCCTGGGTGGCTCAGTTGGTTAAGCGTCTGACTTCGGCCCCTGTCATGATCTCGCTGGGTTTGTGAGTTCGGGCCCCACGTTGGGGCTCTGTGCTGACAGCTCGGAGCCTGGAACCTCCTTCAGATTCTGTGTCTCCTCCTCTCTCTGCCCCTCCCATGCTCATGCTTTGTCTCTCTCTATCTTTCAATAATAAATAAACGTTTAAAAAAATTTTAAAAAAATCAAGGGGCCTCTCCATGGGGCAGGCAGGGTCCTGCCCCCCCTCCCCCTTTTTCCATGTCACACTCTCTTGAAATGATCACTGTGTGTATTTTCTCTCCAGATGGTCAGCTCCGTGAAAGGAGGGGGTATGTCTTATTCATTCTCACACTTCCTCTCCCGGGTACAGAGTGCTGATCTCTACAAGTACAGTACAGCCACTGAAGGCAATCTTTAACCTCGGTCACTAGTTCTACTCTCCAGGTCACTGCTAGTTAGATGCCAATGTTTAGTGTCCATCCAACTGTCCGTGAGAGCCCCAACACTGCGGCGCGGAGCCCAGCAGGGCACAGGATCCCTTCAGCCCAGACACTGCTGGAACACGCACCCTTTCTTCCCCTCAACACTTCTTGTCAGGAGACACCTGCAGAACAGGCCAAAACTGAATCTCAGAGTAGGGCCACGGAACACCCTCGCTTAGAATGCATGTGGATCAGAACACATGATGCCTGGACCCCATCTCAGAGAAATTAATCACAGGCTTTGGGATGAAGCCCAGGCCTGAGTGTTTCTAGGTTCCCAATGTGCAGTCGAAATTGAAAATCACTACTTCAGTCCAGAAGAGTGAAACCCTTGCAATCCACTTGAGAACTCTCAAGAACATAGCCAAAGCAGTCTTTCCTGGAGAGTTCTGTAAAATATTGTTGCCCCTACCCTTCTCAGCTATGTGAAGGAGTCAAATAGAGGTAGTATAAGTAGCTTCGAATTATCCAAAAGCAGCTGACTCCTTGGTCATAACAAAAGGGGGGGGGGGGGGTAAAAGAGGAATTAAGAAAAGCTCCTCCAGATTGGGACCATTCAAAACCACGCATGAACAGGGCTCAGAGGACTGGGATTTAAGCTCACGCCCCTCCACTCACTGACTTTGGACAACTTCTCTGAGTGTTGCTTTCCTCATCTGTAAAATGGGTTCAGCCGGGGTTCCTACCAAGTAGTAGATTGTGAAGATTGGGTAAGAGGTAGGAAAGCATTCTGTAACTATAAAGGGAAGACGTTAATTGTTGTTAGTTTTGGTGTTATAATTGTACATTTCTGGGAGACACGACCCATGTCTCATTCATTTCTGTACCCTTGCACTGGACTCCCCTGTGGGGCTCATGTCCTACCCAGAGTGTGCATTGAGAATGTGAATGAATGAATGAATGAATGAGGTCAAGAGTAAGTTAACAGATGAGTGAGCACATGGGTGAAGGGGTGCATGAACACTGCATTCTGCATCCCTGAATCCCCACACCAGATGTCTGCAGAGCAGAGACAAAGCTTGTCCCTTCCCCTGCCTCCCAGCCTTCGGCTGACATGACCCACACATGGAGCAGCTTAACAGAGAAGCAAACATCTGGGGGCCAGAAGCACTGTTACACGAACCGCCCTGGACGCGATCCCGGAGCTCAGGAAATGTATGTATCTTTGCGGTTCTCGTGTTGTCCTCGTTCCCTTCCCTCTACGCTGCTGCTATCATTGGGCAGAAGCTGGCCACGGCCAAATGGACAAGGACAGGGGTCAGGGCAGGGAGCATGAGGAGATGGGTGGCTGCCCCCTACGACTCCAGTGCCCTGGAGTGAAAAGGCTCTAGCCCACAGGCAGAGGCCACCAAACGCAGTGGCACGGGGCAGGGCCACTGTAGTCTGGGAAAACGAGTCCTGGACTTGGAATCGTAAGACCCAGCTTAAGTCGGGGAACCACCACTCATCTTCCATGTGGCCTCGGACAAACCACCTAACCCTTTTGTGAAAGGGAGCTACGAACTCCTATGTCACAGGGCTGTGATAAGTAAATGGGGGGAAAAAAATCTGTCTGGAAACTCCTAGCACGATACCTGGCTTTCAACATCCATTCATTCGTTCTTAACAAAATTCATCTGAGGTGACTTTCCAAGTTCCAGACACTGTTCAGGACACAAGGCACTCAATAAATCCTTCCTCCCTCCCTCCCTCCCTCCCTTCCTCCCTCCTTTCCTTTTTCTCAGAGTGGGCAGAGGACTTGGGTATTATTTGGTTTTAACATAAAGGCCCAAACCAATGAAATGACCATTGTGTTCCCTAAGAGAGCGACTTCCCCAGGACCTGAGAGGAAAGAGGCAGAGCAGAGAGCTGCGCAAACACACAATACCACAGACGGAGAAGCACACGCATCCTCAAGGTTTCTCTCAACAGGCTGGAAAAGGGCAAATCAAATTAAAACCCTTGATTGGAGAAGCCTGCCCTTGGCCGGAGAGGAGCCTCGGCAGAGACAGATGTGTCCGCCGGCCCAGGAGGGCTGGGAGAATTCTGGGGACGCTCCTCGGTGTGCCACGTTATCTCCCGTTTCCTTTGGGAGCCCGGGAGACACAGCCTTCCCAAAGCAGCCTCCGAGGTGGCCTGTGAAGCTTTTGTCCTTCGCAGCAGAGAAATTTCTGCTTCAGTGGTTGCAAACAAGGCTTGCATTAACTCCGGGCCTGTGAGGAGAGCACGTGTAACAAAACCCAACACCGTGTCCCAGCCCTCAGACAAGCACAGAAACAAATGGTGCAGGAATTTTTCAGAATAGAATCATCCGCTCAATGTCACTGCATACATTTACCTACCTCAGTGCCTATTCACGGCCCCCTTTCGAGGGGGATATCAATAGAGGTGGATCACACAACATCTCTATGGCAACACCTCCACTGAAAACCGGTGGCCGCTGCAGCAAGAGGGGCGAGGACCATTTTTTCAACATACACGCAAATACAACACTCCTCACCCCGAAGAACCCCTTGGCTCCCAGGACTCAGGGTTGTGTTTAAAACAATAGCCTAGGAGCTCATGACAAGACTAATTAGAGGCCGGGGGGGGGGGGGGGGGAACGTGCAAATTCAGGACGGAGAGTTTGCACAAAGAATTAAGACCTGGGGCTTAGAGACATTGGAATTTGTCAACAAAGCTAACATTCTCTTTCCTGGAAACTCTCGAGCTGAAGGAGGAGTTTACGAGGACCTTATTTTAAGTGTCCAACTCGGGACGGGGAGTGAGAGATGGTAAAAACAAACAGTCACCACCACCAGGCCTCTAACAGGGTACTAAATCTAGGAGACAGTGGAGCCATTCCAAGGGCGCACAGTTACCCCCTTTAAGCCGTGGCCTCCCCCGCCTCAAAATCAGAAGCCTTCAAGGGGCTTTGTGGTTCTAAAGGGCTGGGGTGGGGGAAGCCAGAAATGCATACTGAGAACCACCACCACCGTCGCCATAATCATAATAAAAGTGACAATAAAGGAAGGAGAGGCATGGGTGCCATTGACATTCTCGTATGTTTGAATGCTTTGGAAAGAGATTGGGCACCGTCTCCTGAAAATAGTTCTCCAACTGCCAGAAAGGATCAGAAAAGGAAAACTGTGATTTCCTCATGTTTCCTCCTGGGTTACTTTGTGTGTCATCCAAAGGAGCTGGGAGAAGGGAAGACCGAGGTGGGTCAGTTTGCTGGGCAGACAGGTTCCGTTCCATTGGCCCTCGTACTTCCCCCGTGACCTTGGGCAAGTCATTACCCTTGCTCGCCTCCTGGGCTCCTTCCATAAAATGTGAAGCACTTGCGGATTGCTGGATGAAAGATTCTAAAGCGAGTGCAGAGTTTATGTGCAGCGCCCTTTACACCCCACACATGTCGGAAATGAGCTGTAAGAGGCGGGGCGTCAGGTGAAGGATATGTGAGTGGTCTGTGGCTGAGGGCACCGTCGTCTGTGCCGGCACTGGAGGCCAAGTTCTGGGGCGAGGCTATGCCGGGCCCGAGGTTGGCTTGCCAGTGGGTACCCCGTGCCCTCCCCGTGCCCTCCCCGGCCCTCACCAGATGTGCCGGGCTTCGAATAGCCCTGGCCTGACTCTGCTTTTTCCTTTTCTTTCCTTTCTGTTCATTCTTTCAAAATAGATAACTTTTTTAGGCAGGTGCAAGAATTTGGGGTTTTTTACAATAATTTGTTTTTTAATTTTCAGGAGCCACAATAAAAACCTCTCATTTTCTTTCTTCTTGAGAAGCTCTTAAAGTTGAACACATACAGATTAGAACATTAAAATCATCCCTCCTCAGGGATCTATACTTCAAAACAGTAATCTGTTACAGAATTTAAAAATTCTATTTACGGTAAAAATACCTATTTTATATCCATTTGAGACGTAACAAATATTAATTTCACTAATATATATTGATTTCTCTTTCTCACTAATATGTTGTACAACTAATATAAATTGGGATTTCTGCAAGGGCTACAGAAATATAAGGTCTTAAAACATCTAATTAAATTTAAAAGAACACTTTTAAGGTCAAAAGTAGTTGGTATCATTGTACTCAATGAATTCTCATCTTATTTTAATAAATTCCCTCTCTGACATGAATACAATATGAATGCTTTAATAAACTATGTTTAAAAGGCTGATATTAAATGTTATAAAATCATTGTACATCTTTGCTCTTTTAATGTTACTTTTTAAAGCTAAATCAAACTTTTTTTTCATACTTACTGTGTGGGGAATCAGTTTCAGCCCCAAAGAGAAAGATGTGACTGTGTGGTTCACGTCCATTGATGATAAACACATGTCGACGGTCCTGTGTTTCAACCTTGCAGTGTGTTCACTGAACTGGTGACAATTGTCATCTCTACAGGGTTGAGCACTTTGCATCATGAGCTTGGCAAAATGATTGCCTGAGCTTCTGTTTATTTTTTGTTTCTGAGGGTATCTGTGGTATTTGTGGCGATCTCTGTGTCCCACTGTCCTGGCCCCTCTCCCTCTGCTGCCAACAAGGGAACAGAAGGAAGATCACTGTCTGAGGTCACATCAAAATATGTCGCTGTGCAGGCCCCACTGAATTTTCTGGGCACCACTGCATCTTCTCACAAGCCTTCGGAAGTTCCAAGCGGAAGTTAGGACCAGCTGCTTAAGAAAGGCATCATCTAGGGGCGCCTGGGTGGCTCAGTCGGTTGGGCGGCCGACTTCGGCTCAGGTCATGATCTCGCGGTCCGTGAGTTCGAGCCCCGCGTCGGGCTCTGTGCTGACAGCTCAGAGCCTGGAGCCTGTTTCAGATTCTGTGTCTCCCTCTCTCTGACCCTCCCCCGTTCATGCTCTGTCTCTCTCTGTCTCAAAAACAAATAAACGTTAAAAAAAAAAAAAAAAAAAAAGAAAGGCATCATCTACTGATTTGCTAACAACGGGGCTAAGTTCATGAATTTGTTGATTTCAACAGATATTTATTCCACTTAAGGGTGTGTGGGTGTGGAGGAGGGGGGGAGGTATCCAACATTAAGGAATGTATAACCCTATAACACTACCTCTTGAGATATCTTCATCCAAATAGCCGGGCAAGATCTTGCGGATCGTAAATCTCACTTTACAGATGGCAAAACTGAGGCCCAGAGGCGGCTATAACTTGCCCAAGTTCGTTTGGCAAGCGAGACTAGAAGCCAGGTGTGCTGGCTCCGCACCAAGGTTACATTTTGTTTTTGGAATAACTCCATCATCTCCATCATGGGCAGTGTTAGATTCCTATGCTATAGTTTTCACACCAGGGATTGTGATTAGGGGCACAGCCAATCTAAACTTAACTGAGATTTACAAAATCCATTTTTGCTCTTGGCAATATCCTGCTGACCTAGGCAGAGAGCTGCAGGGTCAAATGAATAATGGATGAGGAAGTGGCTTGCAAAGTGATCGTTGATGTGCAGTTACTAAGCACAGCTATCCCAGCGCTTCCGAGGGCCCCTGGTCACAGGATGCAACAGCAGCCTCTCCCCTCGCAGCTGATGTTGCTGACTCAGCTCTCCATCCCTGGGAGCCAGAAACAGAGAGGCTGCATCTGAGAGGAGGATGGGGCAAATCCATGTGGCCATTTGGAAGCCAGAAGCATTTCGATGCAGCCAAAAGAAAAAAAAAGAAGCAGCACACATCTTTCTGTTTGTTTTCTTCTTAATTACCAAGTCATATCTAGCACAGTAATGCCTTCCCCACCCCCGGGGGCTTGGGAATGGGGTGGGGTAGGCTCAACAATGGACAAGGGCCAGGATGTCTGTGGCACAGCGTGCCTGGTGCATGAAGATGCATCGAAACAGCCATGCCAGAGCAGCTGGGTCCCAACGGCTGCAACCCTGGCTTACAGCTTTGTTCGGAGTGCAGGCCTGGGCTCAGGGGGACCAGCTAGTCCCTGCCTCACTGGGCTCTCTTCCACGTTTATAAGGGGGGCCGGCTGTGATGGCTAGGATCAGTCAGGCTATGAATACAGTGGCTGAAATAGAAATGATAGAAAAGCATTAAAGGAGAAATCAACTGGCAGGAAGCACCCTGGACAGAGAGTCCGTGCCCTTCCCACTCCTCTTGTCTAAAAACTAGAGATAATCCCAGTCCTGCCGAGCTCCCGCAGCTGCTGGGAGATCATTGGGAATGGCAGTGTCAGGAATCATTAGGTGGGAGAACATTTTCACTTATTTCCAACGGGCGTTTCTGAGTTCTTTTCGTGTGCCTCCCACTGCGAGGGCATGGGGATACAGACACCTACCGAAGAAAAGCCTTACACCCAGGAAGTGTTAAGTGTGACGGTTACATGCCAAGGCAGAGGCCGTGCCTGTGTGTTCCTGAGCCCAGTTCACCTGCGGAGGAGAAACTCTTTGGGGCAGACGCATGGGTCTTACCACTTTGTTTCTTCCTAAGGTAAGTTATTTACTTAATCTGTCTCCTGCCACAAGCAAAGGGACAAAAGTCAGTACGCCGGACATCACTTGATACAGGTAAAGAAGGGGAAGTGACTGTCCCACATGCTCTGCTGCTCCCCCTGCAGAGTGTGCGGTCCCAATACCAGGATAGTGGTCCAGGTTTTCTTTATTCATCTTCACAGCTGGTTGGAAGCTGACTCACGCAAGGGCTGGAGCATAGAGCATGGTTGCCATCCCACCCCCCCGACCCCCCGCCTGAGAAAGGGACAGACCCAATGCAGAGATGGGGTAAGCCATGACCTTGGGTCACTTGTGCTCTCCGTCAAGTGACTTCAGGAAGGTCTTTGGCATGCTCGCTCCCACCTTGGGGAGCCCGAAGAAGTAGGTGAGGGGCTTACGCATGCCAGTTGGGCCCCCTGCCACGGGAGCCACTCGATACAGGCCACCCCAGCTATGGCTGGGGCCCACCATCCTCAGCCTTCACTTTTTTGCAGCGCCACAGAATTCGGAGCCGTGCTGGACACCAACAAATGCTCACTGGCCAGCATCACTGCCCCAGTCAAGAGGCGTGTCTATATATACAGCTGCTTCTCCCCATCACGGTCCTTTTCCACGACACGCTCAAACCCATGACAAAGTCCACTGATCCTGGAAAACCAGCAAGAGGGGAAGGGGCAGTTACAATTCATGGTGGTTATAAAACCTATTCTCCACTCCGCTTGTTTCTGCCTTTGCCCTTAAAGACATTTGAGTGAATGAAGAAGAAAACGAGAAAGAGGAAACCGAGATGACTCCACTCTGAAGTCTGAAATGGGAACAGAAGGTCAGATTCGAGATAGCCGGGCAATCAGTGATTGTTTGTTCACAAACCCTACGTCCTCTTGTGGACAAATGGTGCTTCAAGGCCACCGGGAGGCAGAGATAGAGAAGCCATTCGGAGCTGAGTGGCTGTCACCCTATCCTTGCTCTTGAATGACACTCTCTTGAGCCCTCACCACAGAGCCTGGGGACCCAGATGGCCTGGCTCCCCCGCTCCTCCCGGCAAGGCTCTGATCTGCCCAGATTCCCTACACAGACTCCTGGGGATAACGTCAGGAAGATACCACTTTTACTTTGACCTGACTGAAGGCATTGCCTTCTGCTTGGCAGATGTGATCTTTTTAGCCCTTTCCCCAGAGGCCTCTGGAATGGGCCAGGCTGAGGAGGCTAAGCTCCTTTGAAGCTTAGCCTTTCCGCTGTTAGGCTGGTGGGTAATAAGGTCACAGTCATTGTACCAGGTTCCATGCTGTGCTTTGAGGAAACACCGGCGCTGCCTTGAGACATGGATCCTGAGGCTTACTGTACAGCTTGAAGTCCATCAAGACCCGGCATAAATGCCACCTCCTCCATGTAGCTACTTCTAATCACCCAAATCCACCAGAAAGATAGAATGTCTCTCTCCTGCCTCTGTGCCCCCTTATTGCGCTTATAACTATATTTGTAGCACTTCTAAGTCTGCTTTGTGTTAAAGGTAGGTGTTTGCATGTTCAATTCTGGCACCGATTCTAGCATGTGGGTCCCCCCCAGCCCCCCACCATACCACCAAGCGATCCTCAGACACCAGCTGGGTACCCTACGACTTGTGTCAGTTCTGATACTATCGACTCAGAGATAGCATCAGATCCATTGGTTAAGGGCTTGGTCTCCCGAGACCGCCCACTTCAGGGGCCGATTGCAAGTCTAAGTTGTTACCTGTACTTATGACAGAGTACAAATTATAACTCTGCTATAAATCAGAGATTTCCATGACACCATCCTTGGGTTCAGTTAATTTGCTAGAAGGGCTCGCAGAACTCAGGAAACCAGTTACTTACTAAATTACACACTTATTCCAGAGGATATTAAAAGATACTGATCAATAGCCAGATGAAGAGATACATAAGGCAAGGTCCTCAACAAAGGAGCTTCTGTTCCATGGAGTTTGGGGTCCAGCGTGGTGGCACATGGAGGTGTTCTGGTTAGCCGACCTGGAAGCTCTCTGAGCCCCGTCCTTTTGGGGTTTTAGGGAGGCTTCATTACATAAGCATGATTGATTACATCACTGGCCGTTGGTGATTGAATTCAATCTCCAGACCCTCACCTCTCTCCAGAGGACTGACCTTGGGTCACTTGTGCTCTCCGTCAAGTGACTTCAGGAAGGTCTTTGGCACACTTACACCTTGGGGAGCCCTAAGAAGTAGGTGAGGGACTTATGACAGTCCCAGGGGCTGGGACTGAAAGATTCAACCCTTTAATCACATGGTTGGCTCCCCTGGCAACCTCCTCTTTAAGTGAGGTCCAAAAGTCACCTCAGTAACATAACAAAAGACACTGTTATTGCTCTTATCACAGGAAACTCCAAGGGTTTTCGGAGCTCTGTGCCAGGAACTGGGTTGAAGACCAAATACATATTTCTTCTCAGCAAACACTGAATGACTAAATTAGTAAACGAACAGGGGTGCAGTAAATGCCACATTTCACTGACTTCCTAGATACCTGTGGGGGGAAATCTCCTTTCATTCATTCAACAAGTATGTATGGAGTCTTACTATGTGCCAGGCACTGTTCTTGGTTATAGAAGGAAACAAAGCAGACAGAAATGCATACCCTCATGAAATTTATAGTTGAGAGGAGGAGAACAAACAATATGGGTGGGGGAAAACAAGTATACAAAATATATAGACTGATAGCAAAAACTAGAGTAGAAAGAAGCAATGGAGAGAAATAAAGCAGGAAAGGGAGATAGAGCTGGGATGGTGGCAGGGAAGATATGGGCTGGACTTTTATCTATGGAGGGCAGGGAAGTCTTTACTGAGAAAATAGCATTTGAGAAAATACCTGAAAGATGTAAGAGAGTGAGATGCATGGATATCTAGGAGAAGAACCTCTGAGACAGAGAAAACTGTATGTGCAAAGGCCCTGAGGCAGGAATATGCCAGACATCTCAAGAAACATCCAGGGGTTCAGTGTGGCTGGAGTAGAGTAGGTGAAGGAGACAGCAATGGGAGGTGAGGCCTGGGATATAATGAGGGCGCAGGTCATGTAGTGCCTGGTTGGTGTTATTAGTGAAGTAGGAAGTCATCAGAGAGTTTTAAGAAGATCAACGTGATCTGACTTAGGTTTTGTCAGGATCACTCAGGCTACTGCCTGGAGAATAGACTGTAGCAGGGCAGTGCAGAAAGCTGAGAGACCAGTGTTGTGATCATCTGGGCGGACAATAATGGCGAGTTGAGGTAGGCTGATAGCATTGCAGATGGTGTGAAGTAAGGGCATCTGGTGCATTTTTCAGAGAGATACAACAGCGTTTGCTGCTGAAATTGAATGTAGCACATGGGAAGAAAAAGAGCCGTGTGGGTGAAGAGATCGGGGGTGGGGGTTTTGAGTATGGCAGGGGCACCCAGCAAGAATTGAAGGAGTGGAATTCGGCGTTGGGGTGAGAAGGCAGATCTCTTAAGGCGTTGGGCAAGACAGGGAAGGAGAAAAGGAGGGTGGCAGTCAAAGGGCACTTGGGATCCTGTTTATGATGTCCGTTTGGGCTGTTGATGGAGCTCTAACAGAAGGAAGGCCGAGGGTGCAGGAGAGGAAATGACTGGAGTGACATCCTTCGGTAGGAACTGGTTATCCCAGCTTGAAGTGCCTGGACTTGGAGGACCTCTCCTTCTCCGGGTCTGTGACCCCCTCCCCCACCAGCCCTCTCCCTGAGCCCACCCCAACAGAGGTCTTCGGGTCTCTTGTAACTCTGCGACAGCTTGTCACCAGCCCAGCGAGCCCGCGGGTCCACCTGGAGGAGGCAGAGCTGAAGGAAGAAAGCCCACTTCTCAGTCAAGGCCCGCCTTACCCCTCTCCGCCCACCTCCAAGAATCCTGGACTGGAGAAGAAGACCCTGAGAATCTCCTAGAACGACACCATCCCTTTACACGTTCGGAGAACTGGTACCGTCTGAAAGGCCTGGCTCCATCTAAGAATGGCATTTCAACTTCACACAGAAGCAGATTGTTTAGGGTCAAGTGTGATGAAAAGGTTGTCTTGGTCCATTGTCTCCCCACTTTGAGTGACGTCAGGTTGTCAATTTCCAGTTTCCTTAATGACACCCAGAATGTTTCTCCTGCCCTTGGTAAACTCCTTCATGTCAGTCATATCCAGCAAGTCCTCATCACCTCTGACCCCATCTTAGCTGACATCTCATGAAGATGACATCTCATGATGACAGTGCGGGATTCCTGTGTAAGAGCGGACAGTCAGTGAGGACACATGCCTTCTTCTGTTTTCGTAACAGTATGCCTTGCATATGTGAAGTAATGCATGGTCAATACCTTGTTGTATAAAATATAAGATGTATTAGGATAGCAGTAGCCCACAACTTTGTGATGGTCACAATTAGCGGTCAGTGCCATCAGGGTTCCAGTGGCCAGAGCTGTGTCTGCTTATGTGACAGGTGTTTGTAGGGATCACTCTGGAAACATACATAGGAATTTAAACCGACTTTATAGGACCTTTGCACTTACATCCCCCTAAATAAGCATTTTAACGAAATTTTTGGATTTTTTTTTTTTCTCCTCATCAAATGCAACTCTCATCCTGGGATACAAATAATGGTCATGAATCATTTCTATCTTTATTTATTGAACTTGTAGATAAAGCCTATTGTGAAAAGGAGTTGTCTGGACTTGCCCGTAGTTCAGAGAAGAAAACTGGAAGTAGAATCCTGATGTCCCAAACCCCGAAGAGGGTTTGGGCAGAAAAGTTCACTTTTACCCACTTTGTGGGGGAAAGTGGCTCTGTCACAAGCCTCTCAGGTTGCTTGTTTGGTGTGCAAGTGTAGGCTTCTGTATGCATATTTCTGGGAATTTCTTCTGTTTCTGAAAGCATACAGAGAAACAGAGGTTCCATAAATTTTTACATGTTCGTATACATTTTCTAAATGTGCTGCTGTTTTAGAATAGGATACAAGTTATCTTATTCTAATGAGATAGAGATTCTAATGAGCCTGGGTGGCTCAGTCATTAAGTCATCCCTCATCTGACTTCGGCTCAGGTCATGATCTCACAGTTCATGAGTTCAAGTCCCATGTCAGCTGAACATGAGCCCTGCTTCGGGTAAAACATGAGCCCCACTTCAGGTGAGCCCCACTTCTCTTTCTCTCTCTTTCTCTCTTTCTCTCCCTCCCTCTGCCCTTCCTGGGATTCTCTCTCTCTCTCTCTCTCTCTCTGCCCCTTACTCACTTATACCCAATCTCTCTCTCAAAAAAAAAAAAAAATGAGTAAGATACAAGCAAGACAGAACCATAGAGATGATCTATTCCAGCCCCTTATTTACAGATGGTAAAATATACCTTCCCAGTTTACACAATAAGTCAGAGACAGCGTGTGCTCAGGCCTTTCAGCTCCTGGGCTGCTTCCTGTCCATTCTACCCTGACCCTCCCACTGCAGCCTTTATTGATTCTAAACAGTCACTGGACTTTTGACCGAAGTCTCATTGCCCTGGAAATTTCAAGCTCTCCTAGGGAAGTGTTGCCAAAAAAGAAAAGCTTCTTTTCTGACTCTCTCAAACACATGAGATTAGAGAGTCTCCTGCCCTTACTCGGCAGGACGAATGACTCAGGCTGAAACACAGCCCGGTGTGTTGGCAGGGGCAGGTGGGGAGGGGGCGGGGTGGGGGACAGACACACAGTGACAGCCTGCACTAGAGGCAGATATCTTGGAAAACAGTCCTCGTGGTACTCCTCACTCGCCAGATGCCCTTGGATTCATTCTGTCTCATCTCGGTCCCTAGATCAAGTTTCTACCCACAAGTTGAGACGTTTTGACAAGTAGCCCTTAGGGTTCTGTGTCCAGGGCTCCTTCAATCAAAGAGTAGTCTGCTTCTCTTCTTGGTTTCCTCTGCCACCATAACCATAAGAAAGCAAGATGGTCTCTGGGCCACATGCAGAATCCTCAGTGTCCTGAGAGTTATTAAAACCTGTGCATGCCCAGCCCTCTCAGAGAGAAAAAGAAGCCTTCCCCTAGTATATGCCATGGGCAGGGAGGGCTGATATGGTGCACGTCCTGGGGACAAGATTCAGTGTGTCACAAAAGCCCCAGTGGGTAGCTCGGACACACACATTCCCAGGTCTCATTAGCAGCATCCCTCTGTTGATTCTCCAGGAATAACTTCTGTTTCCAGTCAAAAGTAACCCTTTGCAATCATCTCTGGCCAAGAAGTCTTTGTCTCTTGTAGATGAAAAACTTCAGGGGCGCCTGGGTGGCTCAGTCAGCTGAGTGTCCAACTTTGGCTCAGGTCACCATCTCAAGGTTCGGGAGTTTGAGCCCCGCATCGAGCTCTGTGCTGACAGCTTGGAGCCTAGAGCCTGCTTCAGATTATGTCTCCTTCTCTCTCTGCCCTTCCTCCCACTCATGCTCTGTCTCTCTATCTCTCTCTCAAAAATAAATAAACATTAAATTTTTTTTTAAAAAACAAAAAACTGCAGGTATTCAGGAACTAATCCTTTTTCTTCCAATTCATTAAGGTCTTCTATTTTTACCCCTTTTGTTCTAATTCCAGAGGAATCTGTTCATTTGTGGATTCACTCACTTATCCATTCATTCAGTGAACGATTCTTGCCTCTTCCATGCCAGTAGTCACTTTGCTAGATACTGGAGCTACCGACAAGGGTTTTGCCCTCAAGGTGCTCACAGTCGATGATAAGCAGACTGACTACAAGTGGGCGAGACTGAAAATAAACATCACAGGGGTCTGTATGATCACAATCTTCTTTAGGTGCACTGAGTACAAGGTGGGGGTGCTGAAAGCAGCAATAACAGATAGGACTGATTGACGCCGGGCAGTGAGGATGTGACATCTTATGCTAAGACAGAGTTTTGTGAGGACATTCAGCACTTGCTGGTTTGAGACAGTTGTCGATTTTCTGTTATCCTGGAAATAGGGACTCCGGCAGAAAATGATGAGTATAACAGGAGCAATGGTTTCCTGTGCTCTGACACCACATTTATTTCCTAGATGTGGGAAAGAAGATCAGAATAATAAGGTGGCCCGATGTTGAGCCCCTCCCTTTTTAGGAGTTTGCTGTCAGAGAAGATTCTGGTGAGCAATAAAGCCTCCATTTCTCTCTTCATAGTACATTTGGGCCAGTTTGTAGTTAATCCCCATAAGCCTTCTCAGTGAAGTCAGTCAGCCAAGCTGGAATGACACACAACTTCTTGCTTTAAGCTAAGGGGACTTGTTTTTTTTTTTAACGTTTATTTATTTTTGAGACAGAGAGACAGAGCATGAATGGGGGAGGGTCAGAGAGAGATGGAGACACAGAATCGGAAACAGGCTCCAGGCTCCGAACTGTCAGCACAGAGCCCAACGCGGGGCTTGAACTCACGGACTGCGAGATCATGACCTGAGCCGAAGTCAGACGTTCAACCGACTGAGCCACCCAGGCGCCCCTAAGGGGACTTGTTAAGAACATGACGATAGTTTAAGAGAAATCAAACCCTACCAACACCGTCCACTCTGCAACATCGGGAGGGCTAAAGTGGCAAAGAATTAAACTCACACGGGGATTTCTGTTTCTGGCCATGACAGAGGTATGGGCACGTAACTTGCCCTCCCACTTCAAACAACTACAAACAGAGACAAAACGTATGTGGCAACTGTATTCAGACCCTGAACAACAGGCAACAGGAGACTGATTTGGGACAGAAGTGAACTATATGAGGACAGACCCATGGTCACCCCAGCTTTGTGCCCGGCAGAACGTCCCTGCTGGAGTTGACTTAGAACCCAACCTGAACTGTGGTCTCTGTGAGCTGAGGAGGCAGAGATTGGAACTCCAGGCTACAGAAAGTGCTGGAATTTGTAGGGCAGGACATCAGAGGAGATGTGGCACCACAGAAAGGCAGACCCCTGCTGTCTGCAAGTGGATGGACTGAGGGTCTGTAGCTGAGAACTGGGCGGCCCAGATAGAAGTCAAGAATCCAGAGGGTCGCAAAAGTCACATGCTGCAGGACAGAGAACTGAACAAAGAGGCCACAAGTCCTGCTGTGCTGAGTGGAGACACCCTTAGGGTTCATTTGAGACCCCAGGAAAACTATACCTTAAGATTAAGAACCAGGACCTAGAATTAGGACCAAATCCAAAATGAAGCTCAAAACAAAAACAGACTCACTCTCGCAGAGAAAAAGAAAGAAGCCTGACAGGACTAAAACAGTCTTCTAATCATTTCACTGCCTTCAGGAACAAAATTCAATGCCCTTCAAAGGAAGATGTCATAATCTGGACTTCCTGCATCATGCTATTCACATTGAGGACCATACCACCCCAAATTACCAAACACGTGAAGGAGTAGGAAAGCGTGACCCAACAAAATCTAGAGAAAAGAATCAATTTATAGAAATGAACCCTAAGGTGAAAGAGATGTTGGAATTAACAAATAAGACTTTGAATTTAAAATTTTTTTTAACGTTTATTTATTTTTGAGACAGAGAGAGACAGAGCATGAACAGGGGAGGGGCAGAGAGAGAGGGAAACACAGAATCCGAAACAGGCTCCAGGCTCTGAGCTGTCAGCACAGAGCCCGACGCGGGGCCCAAACTCACGGACCGTGAGATCATGACCTGAGCCGAAGTCGGACGCTTAACTGACCAAGCCACCCAGGCGCCCCAATAAGACTTTGAATTTAAAGAAACTATTAAGAGAAATGAGAAAACATTTTGATGGAAACGATAATTAAAAACACGTCGTATCAACATTTGTGAGACTTCTGATTCCAGTCAGAACTTGCACTTCTGGTCAAGATGATTAACAAGGGCCCGATTTACTATTACAGCTAAAAGGACTAAACAACAAGAATAAAACTGGACATCAGGCAGTGAAGGACAGCGATCCCTCAGAGACAGGAAACAAATGAGGTGCTCCAATAATTGCCTCCAGCTGATTGCCTAAGCCAAGGCACAGGGAAGAAGAGCCCAGGTAGACCTAGTGGCTTCTCTGAATTGAGGAGATGGGGTGGGCATCCAAGAATACCAAATAGCTAGACATCATGGGGCGGAATACCAGAGAGGAAAGAGTTACTTAGAGAAAGAACTCTGGAGGGGTGCCTGGATGGCTCAGTGAGTTAAGCGTCCAGCTCCTGATTTCAGCTCAGGTCATGATCTCATGGTTTGTGGGGCCAAGACCCACACTGGGCTCTGCACTGACAGTGCGGAGCCTGCTAGGGATTCTCTCTCTCTGTCTCTCTCTCTATCTCTGTCCCTCCCCTGCTCATGTGCTGTCTCTGTCTCTAAATAAATAAATAAACAAACAACTCTGGAGATTCTCAGAGAGTCCCCCATGAATCTTTGAGTACTGATCAGTGTATGCATGTGAGAAAACCACCTACATTGGGGAAGAACTTCCCAAAAGAGCCAGTGGAACAGAAGTCAGAGCTCACATAGGGTTGGGAGTAGTATCTGTTACCGAAAGTTACGATAAAAAAGCCCTCATATTTGTGAGATTATTAATTGGAGGACAAAGAAAAGTCCATTGTAAGGGTAAATCTGGCCCTTTCTAGTCATCTTGACCAGAAAGAAGTATAGACTATAGGAACACAAAAATATCCAATACCCAACAAGATAAAATTCACACTGCCTGGCATTGTGTTTCCTGAAAAGATGTGTGAAAATACAAGCCCTGATGAGGAGACAAATCCTTCGATCAAAACTGAGCCAGAAATGATGTCATATTAGTAAACAGAAACATCTAGCGTATACAATCAGTGTTTGACAAAGGCACTAAAGAAAATCTAATGTGATTTCAAATGGTGTTGGAGTAACTGGACGTCCATATGGTGAAAACGAACCTGGATCCCCGTCTCACACAGTTCACAAAAATTAATTCAAAATGGATCCTAGATCTAAACCTAAAAACTAAAATTACAAAACTTCCAGGAAAAAAGTTAGAGAACATTTTGGGAGTTGGAGGCTCACAAAAATTTTCTTTGAGATGACACTAAAGTACTAGCCATGAAATTTAGAAATCAAGAAACTGGATTTCATCAAAATTAAATTTTTCTGCTCATTGAAATAAAGTTTTCAAAAAGAATCCCAAGCAGGCTCCACAGCATCAATGTAGAGCCTGACACAGGGCTCAAACTCACAAATGGTGAAATCGCAATGCGAGCCAACATCAAGATTTGGGCACTTAACCAAGGTGCCCCTGAAACAGGAATTTTTAAAGGCTGCATGACACTCTTTCATATTTTGTTAATGGGTCCACTATCCTTGAGCATTAAGCTTGTTCCCAATTTTTTTCAATCTTCCAAACAACATTGGGATGATGTCTCTGTGCATAAATCCTTGACATTTTTTTTTTCAGGTGATTTCCTTAGGAGAAAAATGCCTCTTCTTGATTTTTTTTTTTTTTTTTTTTTATGTTTGGGGAAATTTCTGGACAGTGAATTAGCAGAAAAATGTGTAAATGAGGGTGTGTGTGAGAGGAACCTGTGGCTGTCCCCCATGGGACTGAAAGAGGCTACGAGGGCAGAGCAGCCAGGGGGGAGTGGCCTGGGAGGGTCCCAAGGGGGGGAAAGAGGAGAGTGTGCAGGACTCCGCCTGAATGGTGAGCAGAGCTAAAATGAGGCCACTCCTGCATGCAGAACAGAGATCAGAAGTATGGGGAAGCCGCCATGTTCCTATGGCTGGCCGACTTTTCTCCTCTGTGCCTCCATTTCCTCTTCTTTACAAAGAAGATTGACTCTGTAATACTTGTTTGTCAAGTGCCTGGCACATTACTTGGCACAGAGTGTGCACTGAGCGTTTGGTAAACGAAAGTAATATGTGACTTCTGAGGGAAGCCAGAGCAGCGCCCAGATAGGAAATCTGTGCTACAGAGCACACAAGATGGAGGCTTTGGTTCCTTCCATGGACGGCACTGCTCTGGAGTCAGCTTCCCTCAGAGCAAATCTGGAGGCCTGTTGGGGGAGGGCCAGTTGCCTTTGCTCTCCGACTCTGGCCCTTGGCCCCCAGATCAGCTGTGAGAAAGGAAACACACTGAACTAGGAGCCGGAAGGCGCTGCCTCCCCCTTCCATCAGCTCTTGGAGGGCACCAGGCACAGCTTATGAAGCAGTTTATGTCGTTAGGCATCTCCCTGGGGAACTAGGGAACCACAGGACAGTGTAGATAATGAAGATCTATTGCATAAACAGAAAAGCTCAATGGTTAAATGCCTCCCCCCTCACTCCCTGGCAGCCCCCACCCCTGCAGCCCTGCCTCCTTTTCATTAGCTGTGTGAGAGCGTTCTACGTGGATTTTATTTTCTCACTCCTTGTGGGAAAAGACATTGATCCTGGCTTAAAGGCCTTTGCGTCTGTTCCCTGAGGCCGAGAGTTGGGTCCCACTTTGGGAGGTGAGTTCTGCCAGGCCCAAGCTGGACTGCTCCCCATGTTGAGGCAAGCCGCTGTGCACACTTCTGACCTACCTCGCTTCTCTCTCTGGGCCTGTGAGGTCAAGGACAGTGCCTGCTCTCAGGCCCTGCCAACCTCTGAGCACTGCCCTTCAAACACAAAGGGTTACCTCCCAATGGGAGCCAGGATCTGCTGCTCCCTCGGTTTCTTCATCTTGAAAACACAGGACAGGGGCGCCTGGAAGGCTCCGTTAGGCTCCCAGCTTTGGCTCAGGTCATGGTCTCACAGTTTGTGGGTTCGAGCCCCGCCTCGGGCTCTGTGCTGACATCTCAGAGCCTGGAGCCTGTTTCGGATTCTGTGTCTCCCTCTCTCTCTCTGCCTCTCCCCCACGTGCACTCTGTCTCTCTCTCCCGCTCTCAAAAATAAACTTTAAAAAAAAAAAAAAAAGAATTAAAAGAAAGAAAACACAGGGCAAAGATGAAGGCCCTCTCGGGGCCTTCTAGTTTGAAGGCCACTGACGGCTCAGGCAGCATCCAGAAGCAGGGTGGGCTCAGGCCGGGTGAGGTCAGCAGGGGAGAAAGTCTGGAGAAAGTCTGCTTGGCCCCCAGGCCAGTGGCACATCGCGGGCAACGGGCCACTCACTCTTTGATAGGGCCTGGCTGGCATCATGAGTGAAGAGAAATAGGTGAAAAGCTCCCTACTAATTTCAAGCAAATATTTCTCAAAGCCTTTAATGAGTGGTTTGGAGGCTGTATTCCACTTCTCTCCCTCTCTGGCCTCTGTATCTTGCTTACCAGTGTATTCGAGTAAACCAAACTTCACATATGTCATTTGGGTCCCCCCTTCCACTATTGCATTTATTCCATTCTTGTACTTACCACCCCATCTCCCTCTATCCCCCCCAATCTCCCACTTCCCTGCCATCTTCGCTCTTAGACCAGAACCCTGCAATTATATGAGACAGCATTGAAGTCGCCCCGAATTTGCTTTTACCGGAGAAGTAAACACCTACAGTCCCTCTGGCAGAATAATGACATTATTGGAATAATTACCTCAAGCAAAATCTTAGGAAAAGTGCTTTTCTCTTGAACCTGGTAAGCCATCTAGTTCTAAGGTAGAGAGATTAAACCAGAAATACTACAGCTGGAAAACCATTCACACACCATACCCATGAAGTGTGCTAAGAACCAGAAGGAGAGAGATGAACAGAAATACGGATTGTTTGGGCTAGAGAAGCATACCCAGCCCACTGCACTTGAGTCAGGAGGACTGTGAAGGTGGCGGGGTGCAGGTGGGGACTAGGACCGAAACGCTGCCCTTGCCACTCGGAGGAATTTGTCCCTAATTCGGAGCTTCTCCACCTGAGCACTTTTAACATCTTTGACAAATAATTTGTTGTTGCAGGGACGGTGGAGGGGAGCTTTCCTGTGTGCTGTAGGGAGCTCAGTGGAATTGTTGGCCTCCACCAACAAGATGTCCGAAGTCCCTTCTTCCAACTGTGACAATCAAAAACGTTTCCAGTGTAAAGACTGGTAACTGTGCCCCAGAGAGTGGGTGAGATTTGCCACTGGGATGAGAGAAAGAAAATCTTAGGACTTCTACATATTCTGGGGTGCCAGGCTCAGTTGGTTAAGCGTCTGACTCTGGATCTTGGCTCAGGTCACGATCTCATGGTTTATGTGTTCAAGTCCCATGTCGGGCTCTGTGCTGACAGTGTGGAGTCTGCTTGGGATTCTCTCTCTCTTTCTGTCTCTCTCTGCCCCTCTCCTGCTTGCACATGCATACTCTCTCTCTCTCTCAAAATAAATAAATAAACTTTAAACAAAATAAAACAAAGAATTTAAGTTTAGTTAACATTAATGATGTCATCATCCAAGATATATCAGCAAGATATCCATAACTTGGCAGGTAGACAGAAAACTCCTCATTTGTTTTATCTCTCTCAGCTTATTAGGAGGTGTTGCTGTTCATGTGTGTCCAATTAGGTGGATTTAATAATTATTTTAAATAGCAGATGGTAAGTAACCATAAAGACCCCACGGGTTATCTTATGGCAAGGCACTTAAAAATGCAGTACACATTTTTTTCTCTTACGAAAAGGCAAATTATTCTAGAATTTCCCTTTCCTATGGTAGGTAGTATGGCAGCAGTATGCCTCCTATCAGATATTTTCAATATACACACAATCCATCCCTTCAAAACAAAAACAAAAACAGGGGCGCCTTAGTGGCTCAGTCAGCTGAGTGTCCAACTCTTGATTTTGGCTCAGGTCATGACCTGAGGTCGTGGGATTGAGCCATGAGCCCTAAACACGGTGATATTTAACAAGGAAGTGAAAACATGACTGCTTTTAGAAAAAAATTCATGCTATGGCATTTCTGACAATTTAGCTAGAAAACTTGAAAATTCCTCCTTCAGAAAACCATCTAGACATCTTGGGTAAAATACAGCATGCACATTTTCAGATTTAGAACTGAACCAACCTGAAAATAAGGAAAACCTCCAGGAGCCCAAACAGAAGAGGGAGTTAGTGTTGAAGTGGCACTGTTCTTGAGAGTGGTTGTCAATCTCCCAAACAAATTTAGGTCCTAGTGGGTTTGCACCAGAGAAGACTAGACATTCATGAGAACGCTGGGAAATTCGAACTGGGCTCCCTTGTAAAGTGGGAAGACTTAAGGGCTATGGTCCCAGTAGAAGGCTGGGCTGGAAAGAAGTGACCTATTGGTCAAAGAAAGATGAAAATGACCCTTATCTGCATGAGGGGTTAAATTCATACTATCTATGTTGACTGGAAACCCCAAGCAGAAGAATTAACTTTAAAATGGTCTGGGGCTGGGGCACCTGGGTGGCTCAGTTGGTTGAGTGACCTACTCTTGATTTTGGCTCAGGTCATGATCTCACAGTTCCTGAGATGGAACCCCGTGTAGGGCTCTGTGCTGACAGCTTAGAGCCTGCTTGGGATTCTCTCTCCCTTTCTCTCTATTCCTCCCCTGCTCATACTCTTTCTCTATCTCTCTCAAAATAAATAAATAAACATTTAAAAATAAAATGAAATAAGGTGATCTGGGGTTACAGCATCCCAGGGTCACCTGGCATAAGGCAATTCATGTCCTCCTGTCAGGATGCACTTATAACCCAGATCTCTCAGGTTCCCACAGAAAAACCTAGCTAAGCATGGGATTGTGGGAGTTCACAATCCCAAATCTTAAAAAAAAAAACCAGCCACTATAAACAAAAACCAAAAGAAACAACAAACAGCCTAATTAATTCCCAAGGACTTCATGTATATATGAATTACATAACACAGATAAGTATGTTTTAGTAAAAGTAAAGCAAACACTTTAGGAAATAAATGAGGGAATTAAAAAACATGAGCAAAGAACAAAATACTCTGAAAAAGGCCCAGGCATCTGTGGAAAACAACCAAATACAATTCTAAACATGAGAAAATAGAATTATTGTAGTTAAAAACTAAATGGATGAGAAAAAAAAAAAAAACCTAGATGGACATTAAACATTAAATTAGACACAGTCAAAGAAAGAGTCTGTGAACTGGGGAAGTGATCAAAGGAACTAGGCAGGAAACAGATTTTTGGAGTCAACAGAAAGACCAAGTGCTAAAAGAAAACAATTGTCAACCTAAGATTGTAAATGAAACTAAAATATCATTCAAGAAAAAGAACAAAATACTTTCTGGATGAATAAAACTTGAGAAATTTTGCCATAAGCAGAATGGCAACTAAAGGATCCTCTAAAAAAGAACTATTTCACAAGAAGAAAACATTCCTGTCAGGAAGTTTCTGAGCTTCAAGAAGGAGTGAGTTTCCATTTAGAATAAGGATTCATTTAATAGTTCTTAATTATTAAGTTTAGATACAAATTTATGTTACTTTGTAATTTAAATGCAGCACTAAATTTTAAAAAATAAATATTAGAAATTAGAGACGTTTTCTTTGCCATTTGTCCGTATTAAAATTTTAGGGGCACCTGGGTGGCTTGGTCAGTTGGGCGTCCGACTTCGGCTCAGGTCATGATCTCGCGGTCCGTGAGTTCGAGCCCCGCGTCAGGCTCTGTGCTGACGGCTCAGAGTCTGGAGCCTGTTTCAGATTCTGTGTCTCCCTCTCTCTCTGCCCCTCCCCTGTTCATGCTCTGTCTCTCTCTGTCTCAAAGATAAATAAACGTTAAAAAAAATAAAAAAAAAATTTAAACCTTTTACTTTTTTTATTTTTTAGACCTTTCAAATAAAGGAGGGAAAAAAAAGAAAAGAAGGGAAAAAATAGCATGAGAATGTCATTTTGTTTTGTTTATTTATTTTTGAGAGAGAGAGGGCACGAGCAGGGAACAGATGAGAGCCAATGTGGGGCTCGAACTCATGAACTGTGAGATCATGACCTGAGCCGAAGTCAGATGCTGAACCAACTGAGCCACCCAGGTGCCCTATGAATATCATTTTAAAACAAATGTTTATTTGGTTGTATGCCAACCATACAGATTGGCAAGAAAGAAATAAAACTGTCTTTGTTCGCAGATGATATTATTGTCTATGTAGAAAATCCAAAAGAATTGACAAAACAACAACAACAAATCCCCCAAACCAAAAAAACCTCCTGGAACTAATAAGCCAATACAGCAATTGTAGGATAGAAGGGCAATATACAACCAATAGCTTGACTATATACCAGCAGTGAACAATTGAAATTTGAAGTTAAAAACATAATACCACTCACATTAGAACCTAAAAATAAAAATGAAATACTTAGGTATAAATCTAACAAATAAAGAAAAGTACAAAACCCTGACGAAAGAAATCAAAGAAAAATTAAATGGGGAGACATTTCATGTTTGTGGATAGGAGGATTCAATACTGTCAATATGTCATTTTCTTCCCAATTAGATTCAATGCGATCTCAAAGTGCCAGAAAGTTATTCTGTGGCTATCAACAAACTGATCTGAAAGTTTACGTGAAGAGGCAAAGTGTAGTGTGCACAATATATTGAGGGAGAAGAACAAATTCAGAGGATTGATATTGTCTGACTGCAAGACTTACTATAAAACTACAGTAATCAAGACAGAGTGATATTGATGAAAAAAATAGACAAGTAGATCAATGGGACAAATAGAGAGCCCAGAAATAGACCTCCATAAATATAGTCAAATGATCTTTGACAAAGGAGCAAAGACAACACAATAAAGAAAAGAACATCTTTTCAACAAATGGTACTGGAAACAACTGGGCATCCATATGCAAAATAATGAACCTAGACCCAGACTTGACATTGGTCACAAAAATTAACTCAGAGTGGATCACAGACCTACATGTAAAAGGCAAAACTCCGAGAAGATAACAGAGGAGAAAATCTAAATGACCGTGGGTTTGGCAATGACTTTCTGGATGAAACAACAAAGGCGTGATCCATGAAACAAATCATTGGTAAGCTGGACTTCATTAAAATTAAAAACTTCTGCTCTGTAAAAGACTGAGGATAAAATCCACAGACTAGCAGAAAATATTTGCAAAAGACACATCTGATAAAGACTGGTATCCAAAATATACAAAGAATTCTGAAAACTCAACAATAAGAAAATGAACAACTTGATTAAAAAATGGGGAAAAGATCTGAAGAGATATCTCACCAAAGAGAACATACAGATAGCAAATAAGCAAAAGAAAAGATACTCAACACCAGAAGTCATTAGGGAATTGTGAATTAAAACAACAATGAGACACCTGTTAGAACGGTGAAAATCAAAAACCGCTAACAACAGCAAATGCTGATAAGGGTATAGAGCAACAGGAACTCTCATCCGCTGCTGGGTGGAATGCAAAATGGCACAGCCACTTTGGAAGACATTCTGGCAGTTTCTTATAAAGCTAAACATCATCTTTCCTTACAATCCAGCAATCATGCTCCTGGGTATTTAGCCAAATAAGTTAAACATTTATGTTCACACCAAATACCTGAACACTGATGTTTATAGCAGCCCTATTCATAATTGCCAAAATCTGGAAGCAGCCAGGATGTCTTTCAGTAGGTGAATAGATAAACAAACTGTCATATACTCAATTTGCTGTTTACAACTGTTATTCACTGAGAAGAAGTAAGCTATCAAATTCTAAGAAGACATGATGGAGCCTTCAATGCAAATTGCTAAGTGAAAGAACCCAGTCTGAGAAGGCTACATACCACGGGGTTCCAACTATACGACATTCTGGGAAAAGCAAAGTGTGAAGACAATAAGAACACAAGCGGTTGCCGGGGTGTGTGGGGAGGGAGGGAGGGATGCACAGGCAGAGCACAGAGGATTTTTAGGGCAATGGAACTGTCCTGTAAGACACTCTAATGATGGATCCGTGACACCGTGCATTTTTCAGCTTCCATAATACTGACAATACAAGGAGTGAACACTAACTTGAGGCCTTGAGCATTATAATAACGATGAAACTGATATGGGTTCACAGTTGTAACAAACATACGACTAAGGAAGGGGAAGCTGTGTGCAAGGTTGGGGGTTCACAAGGGGATATAGGTGAACTCTGTACTTTCTGCCCAAATGTTCTGGACACTTCAAACTACTCTAAAATTGATTCTATTAAAAAAAAAACTACTAGAATAAATGAAGGGGGACCTGGATGGTTCAGTCGGTTAAGCATCCAACTTCGTTTCAGGTCATGACCCTGCAGTTTCTGAGTTCGAGCCCTGCATCAGGCTCTGTGCTGACAGCTCGGAGCCTGGAGCCTGCTTCAGATTCTGTCTCCCTCTCTTTGCCCTGCCCTGCTCAAACTCTGTTTCTCTCTCAAAAATAAACATTAAAAAAAATTAAAAAACAATAAATGCATTAGCAAGCTTACGGGATACTAGGTCAACATACAAAACTCAATTGTATTTCTAATGGTAATAAACAATCCGAAAATGCAATCACAATAGCTATTATAATTCAATCCCTCGACAGTCACATGTTGGCTGGTGACCACTCTATGGGGCAGCACAGATACAGAATATTCCCATCATTACAGAAAATTCTGTTGGATGGCACTGCCTTCGCACAAAACCAGGGCTCAGGGGCCTCACCTGAAAAATGGGGCTAGTCTCCATCTCCCAGGTTGCTGTAAGTATTCAACAAAATGATGTCTAGGACTGAAGAAGTGTTCGAGAGGTCCCTGGGTGGCTCAGTCGGCTAAGTGTCCGACTTCAGCCTAGGTCATGATCTTGCCGTTCCCGAGTTCGAGCCCCGCATTGGGCTCTGTGCTGACATCCCAGAGCCTGGAGCCTGTTTCAGATTCTGTGTCTCCCTCCCTCTCTCTGCCCCTTCACCACTCACACTCTCTCTCAAAAGTAAACATTAAAAAAAAATTTTTTTTTAAAGAAAAAGAAGTGTTCGATAAGTGATGGTAAAGTTCTGATGAAGAAACGAGAAGCAGCAGTGTTGGTTGTGGGAAAGAGCCCTGGCCTGGGGACCCTCAGGGCTACCACCAACCAGCAGTGTCACCTTGGGTCATTTATTCCCCCTACCTTGGGCCTCAGCGTCTTTGTCTGGAAAATACAAGAGTTGGACCAGATGCTTGTGACCGGTTCTGACATTTGAAGAGCCCATGAATCAAAGGATCTTTCAGTGATAAGTGATTCCAGAAATGTTCTCACTCCTTTTCCCCCACAGAGGGACCAAATCATGCTAAAATATAGAGAAAAGGAACCAGAGGAAATAACTGTTTTTTTTTTTCCCATTTTTACAAAAGGTCCTAGAATTCTTGGTGAAATTTAACAATTACAAACAAAAATGATTCACTCTTTCAACATACTGAGGAAGGAAGAAAGAAAGGGCAGGAGGTGGGGGGTGGGGGTGGGGAGAAGAGAGAAAAGCATAGAAATTTACAGGTTGACTCAACCTGTTCCAGCTGGCAGCTGGCGTGGTGGGGCTGGGGACACTTGACCTCGATATATCTTCTGAACAAAGTGGGAGGGAAGGGCTTCCTGCCATCCTTTGTCATCAAGCAGGCCAACCCTGGCTAATGGGAACTGTCACCTGGGCCTTTCCAGGTCAGAAACAAAGAACAGCAATTAACTCCTCTTGGAGGCCTGCGGCCCTGAGCAGGCCCTACTAGGCCAGGTAACTAAATCATTAAAGACACAGCTCTTTTCAGTGATAAATTGTGCAGGCGCGTGAAACCCGCTGCTGGCCATTAATCTGGGCTAATCAGGTTGAAAGCTCGGTTGTTTTATTTAGTAATTAACGGGTTATGTGAAAAACATGATCCATGGCCTGGGGTGTGTCTATAGAGCACTGTCCGGGAGGAGAGAATGGAGAGCTGCGGGGATTCTCTGGAGAGCCACTCAGCCTTATGCAATTACAGCCATTGGCAAACGCTGAAAAATGACCCTGGGCTCGTATTTGACACCCAGGAAAGAAACATTCCTGCCAACAGCACAGGCGGCGTCTTGAAGGCCGATAATTGCTCTCTCCCTCCTTCCCCTCACGAAGGCCCGCTAAGCCAAACCCAAGGCTTCAGAGATGCGCGTTGGTTTTGCGGGCACACACACGGCTCCTTGTGGTGGCAGAGAGTCTGCACTGGAAGGTGGGCTGGATGGTCGCCGTGCCTTTTGCAGAAATGGGGGTCCCAAGAGGAAGAAGAAGAGGGTGAGGGTGGGAGAGACGAGTGGTTCCGGCTGAACCCGTTGGCATCTTGGTGCTCGGGGATGGCCAAGAGGGAGCGGCAACTTGGCAAGGAGACAGATGGATCTGGAGCTCAGGTGTGGGCTAGAGCTGTGGCCGCCCAGGGGAGCGTGTGGAGCACACAGTGCAGAAGGCCTGGCTCACGGCCCCGGGTGAGGCCCCCGCTGGAGGCCTGCGCCCGTCTCCTGCCCAGTCCCCTCACATGGCTCTGCTGCTTACTTGCTTCCCTCTTCCACTCTTGCTCCACATCAAGTCACCAGAGACCAAGCCCTGCCTGCTCCCCCTTCTAGCTCGCCCTCACATCGTGTTCTTCTGCTCCACGGCCTGCTGTCCACATCAGGGCACCGTCACCTCTGTAGCACAGTGTGTCGCAATTGCTGCTTTACGGGTCTGCCCACGTCCATTCTGTAGTCTGATCCAGTCTCCTCTCGGAAAGTCAGGGTGACGTTTCTGAAGATCTGAAATTCTTGGGATGCTCCTGATTGGTTTAAAGATCAAATCAGAATCCTCCAGGTCGCTGAGGTCCGGCACGATGTCAGGGCCTTGCTGCCTGTCCAGCCTCCTCTCCAGCCACCTCCTCTCCCCTCACCTTCTGAGACCCCAACTCTGCTATGCTTCCCTTCTCGAATGCACCGCACTCACAGGTCTACAAGTCTGGGTCTTCCTGTCCCCACGGCCACCACCACACTAGCACCTGCTCAACCTTGGGTCTCAGCTGAAACATCCCCTCCTCTGGGAAAACCTACCTGGCCTCTCAAGCCGGATTAGAAGCACAGATGGCCTCAACCCTGTGCTCTCAGAGCGCCCACCACTTTGTGGTTGCTGGTTGCTTTTCTCTGTCTCTATGAAGGCAAGGACCACGTCCGCAGCGCTGTTTGCAATTGCATTTCTAGCTCCTAAATGGTTTCTGCCACATGGTCAGTACTCAATAAAATGTGTCGAAGCTGTGAGTAACACAGTTCACTGAACAGGAGGCCTCTTGAAGGCCTTTGGCGCTCAACTCTCACTGTACAAATGAGGAAACTGACCCCAGAGAAGGCTGATAACACACTGGGTCGTACAGCAAATCAATGGCCGGCTATGAAGGCAACGTGAGTCTCCTGACCCAGCCCAGGGGTCTCTCCGGCAAACCACACTACATTTCAATCTACATCGACCACAGCTTTGTCTTTGGAAGGTTTATTATTTAGCTTCCTTGTGAAAGGTCCTCAACCTTTTGATTGATCAATTGAAGCAATTTCTCCAGATAAGCAGCCTATTGGTGTAAACGGGAACGTCTGAAATTTCCACACAACATCCATGACCAGAAACAATTTAAGGAACATTCTTGAAAGTTTATGCTAACATTCTGGGAATCCCTGGAGGCAGCTGAGTTGACAGGTAGAAGTGAGTGTTTTGGAGCCAGAAAAACCTGGGTTTAAATCCTGGCTCTTGTCATTGATGAGCTATGCAGTTTGGGGCAACTGACTGGACTTCTCTGTGCCTTACTTTTTTTGTCTATAAAATGGGAATGATTATTACACTGACCTCATAAATTATCACTGATAATAGTGGAAGATAATGTGTATTAGGGGCCAGATACTATGCTAAATATGTCTTTTCTTTATCCCTGGACAACATACTATTCTTACCCCTGTTTCATAGATAGAAAAAATGTGCAGCACAGAAGGAATCAGGAAATTGCCCAAGGTCACACAGTCATTAAGTGGGAAAGCCAGGACTGACTCACTTGTCAGCATTGCACTCTATTTCCTGTGCAGCCCAGTGCCCGACACGTGCTCCATCCATGTCACATGATGTGAGTGGAGGCAGCACCAGAAGCAGCAGAAGAAACTGCATTTTGTCCATGGCCTGGTTCATACTAGGTGCTCAATACATGGTAGCTTATAGGACTGTGCCTGGCCTGAAGAGTCTGTACCCCAGAATTTGTTTTCAAGTTTTCTATCCTTTTTTTAAAAAAGGATCTAGGAGGGACGCCCGGGTGGCTCAGTCGGGTAAGCATCCGACTTCGGCTCAGGTCATGATCTCTCGGTCCGTGAGTTCGAGCCCCGCATCGGGCTCTGTGCTGACAGCTCAGAGCCTGGAGCCTGCTTCCGATTCTGTGTCTCCCTCTCTCTGCCCCTCCCCCACTCACGCTCTCTCTTAAAAATAAATAAACATTAAAAAAAAAAAAAAAAAAGGATCTAGGAGTCTTTGTGAGGAAATCCTAGCAGCAGGAATCAGTTCCTGTGATGCTGTGGAAGGCATTCTGGCCACAGAGGAGCCAGTTCTCAGGGGGCCAGGAATTCTGGTACTGGCGGGCTTCCAATCAGTTCGTTGCCAAGTCAAGATGTGCCAGGCTTCAAACGGTTTCATCTCCTTCCAGACTTGAGGCTAAGCCGCCACGTGCAGCAAACCTGAAATAGCGCCAGGTCAGATATCCAAGGGGCAGCTGAGGTAACCTCTAGAGGACTGTGAAAGCTCCAGAGTCCCTGTTGCCCCTGGGACTGGGTCCTGGAAGTCACATAGAGGACATACCCCAAGTGCCCTCCACCCCTCCCAGGCCAGCCATGCAACAAAGGGGACATTCCCACTGTCTTCTTATAGGAGAAGCCTATCTCTCCTCAAAGACATGCATCTTTTGTGGCCCTTACTGTCTGGCTAAGCAAAGGAAGGTACCAGCCGGTCACATCGAAGTTGACAAGAACATCTATGGCACTAGCCCTTGGCAAAGTGGAGCCTCACTGAACCTTGGAGACGGAAGGGTACTTGGCTGGAGATTTCCCATGAAGGTAGGCGTTAGAGTATTAAGGCTGAGAGTCCGGACTACAGAAGCAGGTTTGCGTCCAGGCTCTGTGACTTACCACCTCTGTGACCCTGGGCATGTCTCTTAATTTCCCTGTAACTCCATTTTCTCATCTGTACTGATGGGAACAATAACAGTACTTACTTCATAGAGTTCTGTGTGTATCACATGTAATAGCTCAGGTGAAGTATTTAGAATGGTGCTTGGGACAGAGCACTTGTTCAGTGTCAATTACTAATTCATGTTACCATAACCTGCTCGCCCAGTGCATGAGTCCTCACTGTGACTGATGTGCACTTAGTGTCCACTTGACCACGTCTAGCGACAGGAAGCTCATCACCTTTCAAGGCTGCTCTTACAGTTGTCAGACAACTCTGATCATTGGGCGGCCCCTTTCATTTCTACGCAGCAATTAAAAAGTACCTGAGGGGCGCCTGGGTGGCTCAGTCCATTGAGCGTCCGACTTCGGCTCAGGTCATGATCTCACAGTTCGTGGGTTCGAGCCCCTGGTCGGGGTCTGTGCTGACAGCTCAGAGCCTGGAACCTGCTTCACATTGTGTGTCTCCCTCTCTCTCTGCCCCTCCCCTGCTCTCACTCTGTGTGTCACCAATAAATAAATATTTAAAAAAAATTTGTTTTTAAAGTACCTGTGGGAAGCCGACATATACTAGAATGAAAGATATCTGACACATGTTCAATGAAAAAGATCAAGCTGCAGAAACAGTTCATGTATAAAGAAGCAGGGTTTTCGCTGCTCCTCCTTGAGGCAGCTCAGGGATGGAGAACAGATACTGGCCCCTCTGTCTGAGTGATTGGATTCCAAAAGGAATCAGAGGACTTGCCCTCCCGTGGTGGTGTGTTAGGCAGCAGGGCAGGTTGGTGGGTAGCGGAGAAGAGCTTAGGTGGGGGGGGTTTCTGCTGACTAAATTGCCCAGCTGCCCACAAATCCAATCTCAGGTAAGGCAAATCCCAGACTGTGACCAAAGGAAACTTACTGGCTTCAAGAGGTGCTTTAGATAATTTTCTGAATGAAGCTCAGGGTCCAGAACTGATGGGAGTTTTCAAATTTGTCATTAAAAAAGAAATTCCCTAAATTCTCAAGAGTTGATCAAGCATCTCTTACAAGAAACAGGATGCATGGAAGTCAGGGCAATCCCAAATCATCCTCTCTTTCAGGACACTCCACGAGTCTCACTGGGAGCCTCCTGTTATTCTCAGGGTGGCCCAGACCTCCCCTTTGCTCTACCCGGCCACAGGGGGAATCAGATTTTCTCCCTGCAACCACTAAGCCTGGGGAGGCTTGGAATAGTATTATATAACCACTTCATTAGCATAGACAGAATGCCTACCTTGTTTGGAGAAGTTTCTATGGGTCAGCAGAAGTCTTGCCGACCTGGGCCACATGACTATGCAAAATCCACCATACTATTTATTTTATTCCATCTTAACATAAGTCATGTAGTAGGTGTATTTGATTCCCATTTTACAGAAGAGGAAACTGACGCAAGGAGAGGGGAGGAACTTGCTTTAAGTCCCACAGCTCACTGGGGGCAGAAGTGGGTGTATACCAGGTCTCCCACCTCCTCACTGAATGTTCTCCTGGCCCCTCTGGCCCTCAGTAGCTTCCCCATTTCCTTCTGGCTTTGCTCCTGAGCCACTTCTGCTGCCCCTTTCAAATATCTGCCAACCTTCAACACCAGGGGGGAAGAGAAATCTACCTTAGGAGCGGGAAGGTGAAAGAAAAGCATGACAGAACAGAGAACTATTGAAAGTCCAGGAAGACAACAGCAGCAAACACAAATAGGAGGCTTGTGCATCCTACAAAAGCCCCAGATGATCAAAACTGAGTCTGAGAGTAAGATGATCGTCTTCCTGATGGCTGTGAGCTGGTCCCTCAACTCGGAGTTCAAGGAGGCCTGCTGATGAAGCTTCGCAATGGGACTGATGAGGAGGGTAAAGGGATGGTCAGGCCTCCTCTGGGCCCGTGGTGCTTACACCAAGGCCACACAGGCACCTTAGAGCCTTTAAGCCATACTTTGAAGAAGGGGAGGAATGCAACTAAATCAGGGAGGCGTCATGGGCCATGGCTGCCATGACAAACTCATGCAACAGTATCATTTGTAAGGAACACAGGCTGAGTTAGAGAGGGAGACTGAGAAGGAGGGAGGGGGAAAGAGGAAAAGAAAGAGGGAAAGAGAGAGAGAAACCTGGTTACCAGACAGTCCCTGTGCTTACGCTTTGCCCCCCACCCCCCTGGCCCCAGCCCTCAGCATCTTGGAGGATGATCCAGGCATCCTCTCTGGGAGTGGAGACTCTACTCTGAGAAGCTGAAGGAGAGGTTTCCGGTTCTTTTTCCAAGGGGGTGGGGGGGGGGGGCGGGTTCCTTCAGGGCTTTCATTTCCACATCTGTGGAACAAGGGACTGAAGGAAATTTCCAGTCTCTGTTCTGGTCTCATGTTGCGACTCTAAACCGCACACTTGGACTTTCAAAAGGCCTGTGTCCCCAGACTCAGTAGCTCCAGGTGACATATGTGAGATTTTATCCCAGAGAGAGGCCACTGCTTTACCAAGCATCAAAACAAGAAAATGTTCCATTTGCCTGTGATAGCCTCGAGTGTGACTATGTCTCCGAAATTCAGTGGCACTCAGTTACCAGATTAATATAATAATCTAGGTGAGAGTTCCTACGTCTTTCCTTTAATTCATCTGAAGCTTTGCCTGGAGGCTCCCATAGATTCCTCCAGGTCTGAAAGTGCCCATCATAGGTCCTGGTGGCAGGTTTCCATGGATGAGGGTTAGCCTTTCGTTAAGAATCTTTACAAACTTTTAAGAATATACGAAAAGATGCATATGAACACACACCCACACACATTTGTTTAGCAAAATGTTCCTTGTGTCTTTGGCACAGTTCCTGAGCTTGGTGGCATGCCGGCTGAGTCTCATGGGGGATGCAGACAAGATAAGCAAACAGAAAGTGACATCAGAAGCTAACACGGGCATGCCCTGTGCCTTGATGCTTTGGGCATTTAAAATGGGATCATGTTTGAACACAGGAGAGGTAGGCTAAAAATAGGAAACTCATATTGCCCTGCTTGTAGGGCTGTGAGGGAGGTCACAGGGATCCAGTGGGCAGCCCGGGAGAGTCTCCCCTCCCACTGACCCCACCGGCCCCCTCACTCCCTGCTTGGATCACGTGCAGCTCCCTGGGGACCCCATTGTCTGCACGGATGAGCCCGGGTTCTTTTGGGAAACCCGTCCCTGGGAATGGAATGGGAGATTTCAACCGTGGAGTTGGACTTTTGTGTTAATACAACTGTGTTTTGTTTGGGAGTTTTGTCTTTTTTCAAATAACACCACACAGAGAACCCTAAGAAAGTCCCAGGCTGCGAGAGACAGATGCACCGTTTCTTTTTATTCCATCAGTCAAGGGAAAAAAAAGTTAGAGAAAAGAAACAGACGAAAGGAAAAGGAAGCCCCCTAGAGCCCCTCTCATGTCCTTCCCATCAGCCACGTGGGTTTGCACAATTAAATTTCAATAGCTCCTCCCAGGGCTTTGTGGGGCCCAATGAGGATAGTCACTCTGGCACTCAGAGGAACCTTCTGGAACTTTCCTTTCCACATGGCCGCAGGTCTTTCCCTTATCGCTCCTTCTGGCCTGCACGTAGCCAGACTGACTGGTCCGGAGGAGTGGGTCGTGTTTCTGGCCACCGGGGAGCCCTCCTGGGCCCGAGGTGGCCCAGCCTCCGGTTGAGAAAAGCTGCTGGTCTATGAAGAGTGCACAAGCTGGCCACTGGTGTCACTTGTCCTTTGTGTGGCTGCAAAGGGAGTCCGTCCCAAGTGTTACACTGGTTTATAACAGGAACAAGGAAATGGTTTGTTTGGGTCTTGCCCCCACCCCATTAAGGACCAATCTAAGGACCCATCAGGGATCATATGCTTTCAAAACCATTTACTATTTTCTATTTAATAAAACTTAAACTTTCAATTTATCTGATAATAAAATTGAGAGCACAGAAGGATCTATATATAAAATTACAGTCTCCCTGGTGCTGTAAGCAGGGCAGGGCAGGAGGACATCAGGGAAGGGAACCATGCAGGTATGAACGCACAATGGTGACCAGTTTTACTGGACCCAAGAGGACACACTAGAAAGTTTGGACAAGAAGGTTGAGCGGTGTTTGTAGAGGCTTCACGTGGGTATTAGGAAAGCCCTTGAGGATTTAAAAAAAAACTTTTTTTTTTAACATTTATTCACCTTTGAGAGACAGAGAGAGACAGAGCATGAACGGGGGAGGGTCAGAGAGAGAGGGAGACATAGAATCTGAAACAGGCTCCAGGCTCTGAGCTGTCAGCACAGAGTGCAACGCAGGGCTCGAACTCACAGACCGTGAGATCTTGACCTGAGCCGAAGTCGGACGCTCAACCGACTGAGCCACCCAGGTGCCCCGAGGACTTTTTTTTTAATGTTTATTTATTTTTTAGAGAAATGGAGCACGAGGAGGGGAGGGGCAGAGAGAGAGAGGGACAGAGGATCCCAAGCAGGCTCTGTGAAGACAGCAGAGACCCCGATGCAGGGCTCGGGTCCACAACCCCAAATCATGACCTGAGCCGAAATAAGATGCTTAACCAACTGAGCCACCCAGGTGCCCCAAGCTCCTGAGGATTTTTGAGCCAAGAGGTGACATGTTGTGAGCTCTCTCTGAGCGTATGACAGGATGTGTTGGGGGAAGGAGACAATGGACAGGGCCACCATGAGCAGACAGTACTGTAGCCGTAGTACTCGCCAGGCAGGTGGAGTGTAGACTGGGTTGTGGCAACAGCTACGAGAGAGAAGATTCAGACCCCACTCCCTACTTGAAGGAAGGGGCCTCTGCAGATGACTATCTGTTGGGGAAGGAAGGAAGGACAGGAAGCAGCATCGATGGTGCCAAGGATCTGTTATCCCAGGGCAACCCCATCCAGACATGGCATTGTAGCTCTCCGTGGCTTGTTCATCTCCCACACTGCTTGAAAAGATTTCATAGCAACACAATATGCCCAACATCTGGCCCATGGAAGGTGCTAATAAATATAGGTGTGGGATGGATGAGAGTGACTCAAGTTTACACGGTGCCTTCAGAAGAGCCCATTTGTGAAAGCTAGGGCAACTTGTTTGTGAGGGAACTACATCTCAGATAGTGTGGCCCCTTGGGTCTTCCCCCATCCCAACAAGTTTCCAGCTGCCCCTCTTCATGCTTGGCCTTGGCTCTTCCCATCCGATGCAGGTCCCATGACAACACAAGACCAGCCTGGGCCCACGCCTGCTCACCACTGATGGCCATCGTGGCCAGATTTGTGAAGGGTCTAGTGTTTGCTAGACCCTGGGGCCGTGACATGCATCATCTCATTTAATTCCATCTCACCTTTATGAGGATCCTTTAAAAGAGTTATAATCCCACTTATCAGAGGTAGGAACTGGGGCCCAAAAAAGGCCAGTAACTTGCTCAAGGCCACACAAGCGGACACAATGGGGCCAAATCACTATGCTGTGAAGAGCTTGAGGCTAAGACTGCACTGTGCTCACTGCTGTATCTGCCACACCCTGCCCGCGCCATACAATTTTGAGTATTTGTTGAATGAATGAATGAATGAATGAGTGAAAAAAAAGATTCTTTGGACTCGAAAGCTTGAATACCTTGCCTCCATTGCCTCATCTGGAAATAATATGAACCTCACGGGCTTGGTGTGAAGTTAAAAATGGGTCCTAGCAATGTGTTTGGTAAACAGAGGGAATATGTAAGCCACCTTCTTTCCAAAAAGCCCCAAGTCCCAGACTGCAGATAACGCTTACAGGTATCATTCTGAAGATGTTTGGCCTTCAGAGCTCAGCTCACTTCCCATCGGGCCTCATCGTGGGTCTGATCTGAAACTTAAAACTGGCACCGTCTCTTGCCACCAGGCAAACAGCAAACCTTCCACGAGAAGCTGAACACACTCTATTTCAGGAGTGTCTGAAACCCACTTATTACTCCTGGCCATCACCAGCCCCGATCACACCTCTTGGCTCTGCCCCCACCCTGTTGAGCAGCCCTTTGTCAAGGAACTCAGAAGGGAACGGTTAACAGAAGGGGACATCTTTGTGGCCAGAATAAGTTAGCACCGGGGCTGTGTCTCCACCATCCCTGCTCAGGTTTCGGCTGCTGTGGCCACACAGAGCAGGTCTGTTCGCTCGTGAAAGTCTCAGTTTGGCTCCAGGGATGTGAAGTCTTCAGCAGGGCCTCTGTGGCCAAAGAAACCTCCCGGACAATAGGGCCACCCTCCTCCAAAGTGCTTGCCCCACCCTGGAGGGAGGGCCGAGCCTTACAAACCACTGACTACCCAGCACTTGTGGATGTGGAAAGTTCCATGAAGCACGGGAGAAACAGAGGACTCAGGCCTCTTCTGGGCCAGGATCCTTTTAGGCCAAGTCACAACCTGAGGGCAAGCTGCTGCCAGCCCTCGCCCGCCTGGTGGTGCCAACATCAACCATATCCACTGGGGGACAAGACGGGAGATCTAAAGACAGCTGAACTGTCTCACTCAGAAGCTTCCTTTGTCTGCCTGGTGCAGCCAATGACCCCTCTTCATCTAGAATGCCAAGACTAAACACATGACTCTAAACACATAAACTCTATGACTAAACACAGAGGGCGCAGTGGGGATAGGTAAGGGTGAAATTTTATGAGCATTTCCTGAACGCCAAGTGGTTTGGGAACCGCTTTAACAACAGTTAATATGTATTAAGCGCCACTGTGTCCCAGGCATTCTGCTAGGCAATTTATATTTATTCTTTCATTCTAGGTTCCCAACAGTCTTACAAAGAAGGTACGAATAGTATCAGCCTCATTTAAAGATGACAGTGCTGAGATTCAGAGAGGTTAAGTGACTTGCCCAAGGTCTGTAAGTGGTGAGCTAGGATTTAAATGTGGGATTTGAATCTATGTCTGTGCAGCACAGTAGTCTATATTCTTTTTCTGTTTTTTTTTTTTAAAGTTTATTTATTTATTTTGAGAGAGAGAAAGAGTGCAAGCGGGAAAGAGGTAGAGAGAGGTAGAGACAGAATCCCAAGCAGTCTCCACTCTGTCGATGCAGAGCCTGAAGGAGGGCTCAAACTCACGAACTGTGAGATTGGGACCTGAGCCAGTATCAAGAGTCAGATGCTTAACCGACTGAGCCACTCAGGCGCCCTTATATTCTTTTTCTTTATTGATGTATAACTGACATACAATGTACTTCACAATTGATCATTTTCAGTATATATGAGACCGTCACCACTCAAGGTGGTGAACATATTCATTTGTTCACAAGCTCCTTCGTGCCTCTTTATAGAAACTTCACCTATCCCTCAGCAAGCACAGATCTGTTCTCACCATGTATTGGTTTGCAATTCCTAGGATGTATAATCTCTAGAACCATACAGTATATATTTTTTTTTTCAAATGTGGGTTCTTTCATTTGGCATGATCATTTTAAGATTCACCCATGTTGTTGCATACATCACTCGTCTTTTCCTCTTGATTGACAAGTAGCATTCCATTGCATAGATATACCAGAGTTTATTTATACATTTCTCTGCTGGTGGACATTGGGGTTATGTCTAGTTTCTGACTGTTTGGAATAAAGCTGTTATGAACATATGTGTACAAATCTTGTACAGACGCATGCTTTCATTTTTCTTGGGTGGAAACCTAGGAATAAAATGACCAGATCGTATGGTCGGTTATATATTTAAACATTTAAGAAATGGCCAACTGTTTTCCAAAGTGGTTGTACCATTTTACCTTGCCACCAACAGTCTATGAAGATTCCAATTGCTCTGGACCTTTATCAACATTTGGTGTGACCAGTCTTTAATGTTAGCCTTTCTAATAGGTGTGCTGTGTAATGGAGCCTCACCTTTCCATGTGCTTATTTGCGATCATATACCTTCTTTGCTGAAATGTCTATTCAGATCTATTGCCCATATTTTTATTGGGTTGTTTGAGTTCTTATGATTGAGTTGTGAGAGTTCTTTATATATTCTAAATACAAGACCTTTATCAGATATAGGATTTGTAAATATGTTCTCCCAGGCTGTGGTTTGTCTTTTCATTCTGTTAGCAGTGTTTTCTGAAGAGCAGAAGTTTTAAATTTTGATAATGCCCCATTTATCAATTTGTTCTTTTATGGATGGTACTTTAGTTGTAGTATCCAATAAATGCTCGCCTCATTCAAGGTTGCAAAGATTTTTTTCCTATGTTTTCTTCTAGAAGTTTTATAGTTACAGTTTTCACATTTATGTCTATGATCCATTTCACCGTTAATTTATGTATACGGTGAATTAAAGCTTCTTTTCTTTTCGCATTTTCAATTGTTTTAGCAACATTTGTTGAAAAAACTCCTGTCTTCATTGAATTGTCTTTGCACAGCTGTCAAAAATCAGATGTCCATACATGCATGGGCTTATTTCTGTATTCTATTCTGTTCCGTTGATCTATTTATCTGCCTTTAAGCAAATTATCACTGTCCCAACTAGCTTTACAATAAGTTTTTAAATCAAGTATTGTTCATCTTGTTCTGATTTGTTCTTCTTTGTAAATTTGTTTTGGTTTTTTAAGTCCTTTGTGCTGCCATATGAGTTTTAGAATCGGTTTGTCAATTTCTACTAAAAAATTCTGCTGGGGGTGGGGGGGTGCCTGGCTGGCTCAGTCAGTAGAGCATGCAACTCTTAATCTTGGGGTGGTGAGTTCAAGCCCCATGTTAGGCAAAGATTTTACTTAAAACATTTTTAAAAATCTGCTCAGATATCAGTGAAGTTTCCATCTTCAACTACGTGCTAATCATTTTAAATTTTACCCCAAATCTTTGAGTTTGGAATTACTCTTTCTATTTTACAGATGAAGAAACCAAGGCTCATACAAGTAACAGAATCTCATTTGTGGTAGAGTGAAACCTAGACCCCAAGATTGCCCTAATACTTGCTGTAGCATAGAACATGGGTAAGTTAGCTGGGTCATAAGTGGGATTTCCCATTGAAACACTTTTGGGTTGTAGTCAATCTATGAGGTCATCATGTGATGTTTACCTGATTGCAGAATAGACATCCCAAAACACATCCTTCATGCTACCTCTCTCTGACCCTCTCTTCATCCTCACTTATTTAGTGAGCAGGGAAAACACACACTCTCATCTATGCATATAGTACCTTACCTCTAAGTCTCACTGCACACTGATACAATGAAAACTTACTCACCAGCCCTGTTCATAACTGCTCAAGTAATCATCTCCTTACATGCATGTCACTCTCCTGCCCAAACACAATCAGTGACTCTCAATGCCACTAAAATTATGTTGACTCATGGGGTTGTGGATATGCAGGGCAGAAAGAGACCTTAGAGATCATGTATACAGAACAGTAAAGAAGCCATGCTGAACCCTCTTGTTTCTGATGTGAGGGCTAATTACCAAGGAGAGGAAATGACTTTGATGCAAGGAAGCTGTAACTCCACCTATCTTAGGAATTCTGGTTATGATTTATTTGGTCTTGAGCTTCACGGCAGGATTTTCATATGCAATCCCAGCCTAACGCTTTTCCCTCTAAAAATGTAAAAGAGTCACTCTGCCATTCAAGGCTCTGCTAACTTGCATTCCAGCCCATTTCCTGTCTTACCATCAAACTCCAGGAAGCTGGTGTCCATACCTGACCTCTGTGCCCTGGTTCCTGCTGGTCCCTCTGCCAATGATGAATGCTCCTTTTTCTCTTTGCATCTATTTCTTCCCAGAATACCTTCACTCCTATCACTTGGGGCTGATCTTAAATACCACCTCTTCCATTAAACCTTCCCTGATTCCTCCAGATGCAGACATTAGGTTCTCAGTCCACCACTCCAAGTTCCCATCATCCTGGGTCTGATATGAAAAATACACTGAATGGAATTAGAACAGATTAGTGACTACAGAGGAGATTAGTCAGTTTGAGGACATGACAACAGAACACCAAATGAAAGCCAAAAATTGAACCCAGAGATAAAAAGAGAACAGGAAAAAATAAACACATCATCAGTGAGTTGTGAGACAGCTCCAAGTGGCCTGATATATGCATAATGGGGTCACAGAAGAAGAGGAGAGGGTGTTCAAGAAAATACTGAAGAAGTAATGACTGAAGTTTTTGTATATCAAATTAAAAAAACTATATACCCCCAGATCCAAGGTCAACAAACCCCCAAGCACAAGAAATTTATGAAGAGAAGTACAAGGCATGTTCTACTCAAATAGCTTAAAACCAGTGATAAAAAGAAAAAAACAAATTATACGGTTCTGAAAAAGAAAATCAACTTGGAATTCTATACCCAGAGAAAGTATCTTTCTAAAAGGAAAGTGTAAGAAAGACTTCTTGAGACACATAAAAGCTGAAAGGGCTCATCATCAGCAGGCCTACACTATACAAAATATCAAAGGAAATCTATGAAAAAAGGGTACTAGGTAGACACCTGGATCTCCAGAAAGGAATGGAGAACATCAGGAAGGGCAAACATGGGTCAATGTATATAATTTTTAAAAATTATTTAAATCCCTTTCAAAGATCATTTTTAAAAAGAGAATTGTCAGCCAAAAGCAAAAATAACAGCAATGTGTTGGAGAATTTGTAACATACGTTAAAGCAAAATGTCCAATGGGATAGCACACAATGGAAGCGTTCTCTGGAAGGTTCTCATGTTATGCGTGAAGTATAATATCATTTGAGTTAAAGGTGTACACCATAAACCCAAGGCTATTGTTAAACATCAAAACAAAGAGACATAGCTAATATGTTGATAAAGTACATAAAATGAAATAAAAAAATGTATTCAATTATCTCAAAGAAAGGAGAAAAGGGGGAACAAAATGGCAATCAGACAAGTAGAAAATCTCAAGATGACAGACTTACATGGCAAGATGACGGATTTAAGCCCAATGTATCAATAATCACTTTAAATGAAAATGGTCTACACTCCTGAGTTCAAAGGCAATATTTAAACAAGTACGTTAGACTTTGAACAATTGATGAGTCTGGGTGAGATGTACATGAAATTCTTGCCACTTTTCTTGTAATTTTTCTGTAACTTTGAAATTATTTTAAAGATAACATTTTCAGAATATAATCTTCGTAATTATTTTTATTCTTGTTTCTTTTTTAGAAAGAGCGTGCATGCACATGCAAGCACAGGTGGGGAAGATGCAGAGGGAGAGAGAAGGAGAGGATGTTAGGCAGGCTCCACACTCAGCACGGAGTCCATCGTAGGGCTCAGTCTCACGCCCGTGAGATCACGACCTGAGCTAAAATCAAGAGTTGGATGCTTAACCCACTGAGCACCCCAGGTGCCCCCATAATTGTCAAAAAACCCCAAACAAACAGACAAAAAAAAAAACCAAATAAATGTTGTTTTACAAAACTCTTACACCTCTTTTCATACAGTCCTGTAGGATCTTGCTTTTCCCTCTTGCTGAACACTGGTAGAGGTATGCTCTGGAAAGAGCACTGGGCAGAGAAACAAGGGGCTCAAACTCTAGTTCCATTTCTACCATGTATTTGACTTGACTTTTCTGAGCCTCGGTTTTCTTATCTGAAATGGGCATGATAAACCATAGGGTGATTATAAGAAATACACTGCTGAGTCATGGGTGCTCAGTGAAAGGCATGCTGCCCAGCAAAGAGCCTAAAACCAGGTTTCTGGAGCTTCAGTCCATCTCAAACTTGCAAGGTGCAGCTAAGAAGAACCTTGTCTCTGGAGCCAAGGGCAAGTCCAGGCCAGAACCAGTATGCTGCCAGGCACAGGTGTTGCTAAGCTCTTGGCCCATCTGCTGCTCTTGCCCACCTCCCGGGGATCCTTCCTGATGGCTTTCTCCAGGAACCATTCAAATGCTTGCCACATCAATGCCCCTCCCCTTCCCCCACACCAACATTGAGGGAGGGGATGCCCAGGCACAGGCAAAGCATGAACCCCCATGTTGGTCCCATCAGCTTCATCCCACAGTGATAGTCAGGCTGTGACCCTTATTGTTTCACACCTGGACCCTGGTAGAAGACTCATAAAGGTCACCCAGCCTCCACTTCTAATCTCACTGCCAGCTCCTCCTGTCCAAATTCACTCTCCACTCCATACTGTGGCCAAAACGATCTTCTGATAAAGAAATTCTGATTATGCCTCTTCTTGCTCAAATTCTTTAATGGCTCCCCATCACCCTCAGGCTACATTCGTCAGCTTGTCACAGTGTAACTCAAACATGACTCTTTAACAATCTCGTCACCCAGCCTTTCTCCCTTGACGAAGACACGGACTTGGTTCTAATCTCACCAGGCCAGCTGTGGCTGCCGAACTCTTGCGTGATATTTAGTGAGCACCTGTGATGCACCAGAAACCCTGCTAGGTGCATTTCACTGTAAGCTTTCCCAGCCTTCACAACAATTAAGAGCTTACTCTGCCAAAGGGAAGATACGATGGTTCACTTTTTGAAAGATGTTCTTCAGCTCAGCTCACATGCCACTTCCTCCACGGAGCCCACCTAGGCTGGATCTGCTCTCTTCTTGCTCCTTTTTGGAGCGCTGGTCGTCTACAGCTATTTCTTGACCGGGATCCAGGATTGTTGCTCTCTTCCTCAAGTTCAACCCCTACCAAACAGTGTGAGCCTCTTGAGCTGAGGATGCACGTTTTGTTCACCTCTGTTTCCCCAGGCCGGGAGTCAGAGCTGAATGGAATGGAACCGGATGCCTTTGCCGGCTTGTCCCAGGGCACAGAGCTTCCCAGAGAGCTTCCCAAGGTTTCTTGTGCACCTGCACAGACATAGCACCTTGCCTGCTCCCTCGGTTTCCGGTTTTTAGGGAGTCCAGTGACAAGGTCTGGGGTGTTCCTGGCATGTGTCTTAGAGGGAAGGGCAGCAAAGTCCTCAAGACAAGGGAAATGTTCCCAAGATTGCGGGGGCAGTAGGGCATCTGTGTCCCCATGTGGAGGTCCCTGCACTGCTGGTCTCTGTCATGCCCCTCTGCCTCTAGTGAGCAGTGTCTTTGGACAGCCTGGCAATTCGGATCCTTTCTGTGTGCCCAGGAGAGAGGGCAGGGCTCGCTAGGAGCCAGACTCTGGATTTGGGCAAGCAGGAGATCCAGAGGCCCTGCTGACCCAGTTGGGTAGCAGAGACACAGTCTCTCCAGAGCATGGCATTTCCAAGCCGGCCTCTTGGCCAAGGATGTAACATGGGGCCACACAGTCCAAAACTCAGAGCTCACAGGGTTGTTGTGACACATGGGAAGGGCCGATTCCGTAAGAGCCCTGGGGTCCGGGTCAGGGGCAGAGGTTGAAGTGAACGCAGGAAGAAGAAGGTGAAATGGAGAATTCTCGTGATGGGAACAGTCGTTTTTGCTATTGTGTGTTTGTGTGTGTTTGCTCCCTTGGAGAGGGGGTTGGCAGTTGGGATTCTGTGTGTGTGTTTGTGTATGTGTGGCTGTGTGTGTCCCTTGACATTAGCAATGAAATTCATCGAACTTATTCCAGGACTGGATATGGCAAACTGGAGGAAGCCTACCCCCAGACACTCTCCATAGTCTCAAGCCAGTCCCCTCCTGTCCTGGGACTCAGTTTCCCCACCTGTGCATGAGGAAGTTGAACCCCCAGAGCTGGCATGCTTTTTTTGTCATCCAATTTAAGCTCCCTTGGATCCCCCAACCCTCAGAAAAGGCTTTAGGTATGCAAAAGGAGTGGGGTATCACCTAGCAGAGCATAGTCAGAGGGAGGTTCCCCTTCCCTCTCTCAGTCGGCCTGGGGCAGGTGACAGGCAGGAGAATGGACCAGATCCAGGACTGGAACAAATCAGGTGTATTCTGGTGGTGTGGAGGGAACCCTGATGTTTCCGGATGGTGGTATGGAAGGAGGAGGTGTGGTGACACATGGCGAGCAAGGTAGCTGTCACCTTCTTAGGACGTAACAGTTGAGCCTGTGCGTTGCCCCTGGCTTAGAGACAGCCCTCCTGTCCTTGGTCTGCCAGCCTCCTCATGCTCAAAGCAGTATAGTGGAGCCAGGAAGCACACTGGTACTGCAAGGGCCCCAAGAGACATGTGACAAATTCTGTCCTGTGACAGAGTGGACCCCAATGCCAGAGCAGGGAAGGGGTGTGCCCAAGTTAGGGCAGAGCTGAGATCAGTCTGTGCCAGGCTGGGTTGTAACTGGGTCCTGCAGGGCAAGCACATAAAGGCTGGCTTCAAATGGGAAGTTTTCAAAATCACGAGGCTTGAATCAGGCGAAGCTACCGTGTGTTAGAAGTCAGGATAGCGGTCACCCTTGCAGGAGGTGATGCCTGGGAGGATCACAGGTGGGCTTGTGGGAGGCTGGGAATGTTCAGGTTCTTGACCCGCTTGATACAAGGGTGTGGTAGTTTGTGGAAATTCATCAGGCTGTACAGATGGCATGTGCATTACACTTCAATCAAGATAGTTTTTTTTTTTTGTTTTTTTTTTAATGAACTGAGAAGGGAGGAAAGGAAGCACGTGGCTTGGATGCGTGCTCAGCACCCCTCCCTACGGGGGCACGCAACAGGATAGGGCTGAGCATGGCTAACACCCCTAGCTGTCCCCCTGGGAGGGGAATGTCGGCCAGCCGGCCGCCCGCACATATTGGCAGAGCAAACACACGGGCCTCCCGGCAACACTGGCCCCTCTGTGTACACAGGGTGTTAGGCCAGGCTCCACCGAGTTGCACTTCATGGTGACAAAGACAACAATGCCACCATCTCGTAACTGTCAACAGCATCGCCGCACTCAAGTCTTTGGTCCAATATTTGCAGAGGCCAGGGGAGCCGTGTCTACTCCTTAATATTGACTTCGATTCCGCACTTGCTGGAAAACTTGGAGGCCCCGGCCTCGAGAAAGCTCACGGCCGTAGGCAGAATGTTGGTGAGGGTGGGGTCTTGGGAGACCAGCCCTGCTTGGTTCCTGGCTGTTGTCACTGCAACCTTCCCCCTGTAGCCTGGGAAACAGGCTGCGGAGGGGGAGTCAGGAGTTTCCTGCACCCCTGTGTGTCTGTGAGACCTGCGGAGGAGGCAGCTGCCAACACAATGCATGAGGTTCACAGTCTTGAACCCAAGTTTTCAGGAAATGGCAATTAGAAAGGTTTTTTTTTGTTTTGTTTTTGTTTTTTTTTTCCTGACGAAGCTTTCTTTTTCATAACTGGGTTAAACGCTGAAGAGTGCCAAACATGCTAACCTCCGGTTCAGGGTTTTACGTCCCCCCATAACTTCGGAGTGAGACACTTTCCCATTGACAAATACAAGAGACTACTTTCCAGCAGCTCGGCCCCCTTTGTGGGCTCCAGGCCCCAGCAGCGGCCATGCCCTGTGACCTCCTGGCTCCCAGCCTCGCTGTCAGCTGGAGAGAGAGGGGCCCGCCTGCGTCAGCTGGACAAACCAGGGCCTGGAAACAGTGCCTGGAAACTCTGCTTTCTGCAGGGGGCTGACCCCTCGCTGCAGGTGCCTATCCTCAGGGCAGCCTTGCTGCCTGGTCCGGTGGCCACTTGCTTGGACATCTCTGCTCTCTCAGAGTGACTCTTTTTCCCATTTGATAGGAACAGACTCCCTGCCCTGCCCTCTCTCTGCCTCCAGGGCCCACACATTCAGCGAGGCCTCCAATAACCATTAATTTAGCCAATTTCCTGGGCCACACCGTCCCCCGGGGACCCCACTTTGGTGGGCAGCAGCGGAACAAGAACCCCTGCTGTTTGCCTTCCCTTTTAATTACACGGGACAAGCTTCCTTGGGCTGACTTTGGGAGGCAAGCCCCAGGCCAGCCAGGCTGCCCTCACGAAACAATGCACACATGTTCCGGAGAATTCCCTCCTTGCCTAATCCGGGCTGGGAAGAAAAGGGCTTTTCTTCTTGTTGTCAAAGGGGGTCTTCGATGCTAAGATACCATTTTGTGTCTCAAGTCATGTCACGGGACTTCTGCCTCGGCCTCGCTGCCTGCTCTTTAGAAATGAAAGACACAGTCCTTGCTTCACCTCAGGACAAGTGCCCCCCACCCTGCCCTCCTCTGAAAATAAAGGGGGTTGGGGGCCTAGGGAAGCAGGAAAAGCTCCCAACTCCCACTGTTCCTTTCTCATCCTGGCAACCTCAGCTTTCTGGACTATTTGCCCAAAGGATGAGTAGGGAGGGCTGAGCCTCACCTGCTGATCTCAAGGGTCATGAATATTCTTATAATCCCCTGGAAAGAAGGGCCCTTTCATTAGAGGAGCAGATTCCCCCTGGCAGCCTGGGGGCTTGCCTCCCCCTCCTACCCACCAGCCTGCTCACCTCCCTGTTCCCCCACCCCCACCCCCCACCCCCCCGCGACTGCTCTCCTCCTCCGCGGCCTCTGGGTCAGGCTACCTTCTCTACCCTTGGTGCAGGTTGGATAGAGAGCCAGATTTTCGTAAGACATTGCTATGCTTCTTCCCTCACTGCTCTGTGTTCCTATTCTACAGACGAATCCAAGGGAGTAACAAAGAAACTCCAGACACGCAGCCTGCTGCTTAGAAAGGAGCGGGTTTCAGTATATCGAGGACAAACTTACGGCATCACTGGTAGTTGAATGCACTTATGTTTATATACTTTACTTTTATTTGACAAAGGGATTGGAGGTAGCTTTTGGAAATACCGAATACCCACAAAAATTCAGATGTAGAAATCAAAGATAATTGGAGCAAAATGGAACCAAGGCAGGGGAGAGCTTAATACCACAGACAAGTAAATGTAAGTTTCCATATGGGACTGAAGATAAGCTGAGAATTTAACTTCGGGCTTCTTAGCGGCCAAAGAAAGGGAGAAAAATGGTCCATAGACAGTCATAGCACACCAGTGGCTCGGGGGAAGCACAGTTCTGCCTGACACTGAGGTCTGAGACCGTCTATCAATATGGGTCCTCAAACAAACAATTCTTGTGTGCTGCGTTAAACATGTCAGTTTCCTGAAGCTGTGCTTTAAAATGGTTTGATGTGCAACTCACATACCAACAGTCACTGACATTTGCTACACTGCTTTCTAACACTTCCCATTGATTGAAAATATATCTTGAATTGAGGCTAGGAAACTAAGAGGTAATTCTCATGGGGAGTGCATTGCTTCAGATATTTTAAACAGAGTCTGATCCTTAGCTAAGCCTCGTAGTACAAAGCAGTGATTTTCAAAGTTTTAATCTCTTAAAAATTATTGAGTTCCCCGAAGAAATTTTTCTTTAGGTGGCTTATGTGCACTGATATTTAGTATTTGATATAATATTTGATATTGGTATATTTGAAATTAAAACAGAATTATTTAAAATATATACTAATTAGGGGAGACTGGGTGTCTTAGTTGGTGAAGCATCTGACTCTTGATATCAGCTCAGGTCATGATCTCATGGTTTGCGAGTTCAAGCCCCACATAGGGCTCTGTGCTGATGGTGCAGAGCCTGCTTGGGACTCTCTTCTCTCTCCCCTGCTCTCTGCCCCTCCCTCATTTGCACTGTCTCTGTTTCTCTCAAAATAAACTTAAAAAATTTAAAAAAAAGATTTAAAATATATACCAATTGGTTAATTAAACATAAAACAGCTTTATGTTAACATAAAGTACATTTCTTACGAAAACTAAAAAATGTAGCAATAACAGTAGCTTTCTTTATATTTTTGGCAATTCTCTTTAATGTCTGGCTTGAGAGAAGGTAACTGGTTTCTTACATTTGCTTCCACATTCAATCTATTTCAATATATTGTTTTGATTGAAGTATATGAAGAAAACTTGGTCTCACACAGTAATGTAATTAAAAAAGAGGAGAATTTAATAGCCTTTCCAAAGGCTATCTTCTTTGATACTATATCAACACTTGACAAAAGGTTAGTTGAGACGTGGAATCTGAAACCATATCGATGAACTTCTCATACACTGTGATGTAAAATCCACTGGTCTACCTTCCCTTGGAAAGGATCTTTCCCCATGTTCGATTTTGGTCCCATCATGCATAGCCATTTGGAAAATACTGGTTTCCTTGGTTTTGTGGATCTTCTGACACATTTCTTTTTACAATATCAAAAAGATGCATCTATCTAAGTCACGGGAATAAAAGGCACAGCACAGGGAATGTAGTCAATGACATTGTAATAAGGGTCCATGGTGACAGATGACAGGCTGTTGCAGACTGAGCAGTGCACGCAGGAAGACGGTGTGACAGAGCAGGGATGTTCTAGGGCTCTAGCCAGGGATGTGGGGTGAGGAGCAGGATTGCGATTGCTGTTAGGGAGGGTGGGCAGGTCCTTATCAGGAGGCGCTGCGAGCTCAAGATTTTGAACTTTGTTTTGAAAGCTACCTGGAGACAGTGTTCATTCAGTGATCACATTTGCACGTTAGACACAGCACTCAGGCAAGAGTGTGGAAGGTGGATGGGGGAGAGGAGACACTGAAGTGTCTATGGTGGCAGTGGCATGAGACATGGGGGCCGCCCTTTATGTGCAGAGGCCATAGGATGGGGACACAAGACAGTAATATGAAAACTATAAGAACTGGCGATTGCGTTTGTTGCCTGTATTGGGGAGAGGGAGATTCCTACATGTCTTGTGCACCTGTCAGTGTCTGTCACCAAGAGTGACATGTGGGGCAGGGGCAGGTTTAACGGAGAGAGCACTGGTTGCATGGTGGACAGGCTGAGTGCAGGGTCTGTGGGACACGCAAGTGGACAGCTGGAGATGGGGGTCGGGGGCATGGAGAGAGGACCGGGACAGAGCCAGAGAGGACAGTCACCTGCAGACATGGGCAGGGAGTTGACTAGCCAGCGAGAATGTGAGACTGAGTCAAGTGTGGTGAGGGAGAGAGAGCTCTAGGACATGCCACCACTTAGGAAGGTCTGCAAACAGCACTGACAATCAGCAGCCGCTTTGTTACTAGAAGGGAAACCAGGACAAAGTGGTGTCGTGGAAGTACAGAAGTCAAAGAAATGGGGGTTTACAGAGAGAGAGGAAAAACGGATGCCACGGTGTTAAATAGCCTCAAGCAAAGTAAGTGTAAGAACGTCTGCGGGCATCCTCAGTGGGGTCAGAGGTGGCCTCGGTGAGGGGCGCGTGCTGGAGGCGCCCAGCTGGCAGAAGAAGCTAGAGGTGGGAGTGAGCCGAACAGTGAATGGCCAAAGGGTTTCTCTTCCAAGCAGCTTGGCTGTGAATGAAAGGCAAAATAGTGCATGCTTTACAGATACGTAGGCTTTACAGATACGTAGGCTTCACAGAAGATACCAATTCGTTTCTCGATCCTGGGATTCCAGGGTATTTAAAAAAAAATTTTTTTTAATGTTTATTTATTATTGAGAGACACAGAAAGACAGAGCATAAGCATGGCAGGGGCAGTGAGAGAAGGAGACACAGAATCCGAAGCAGGCTCCAGGCTCCGGGCTGTCAGCACAGAGCCTCACGGGGGCTCAAACCCACGAACTGTCAGCTCATGACCTGAGCTGAAGTCGGACGCTTCACCGACTGAGCCACCCAGGCGCCCCCCTAGGGTATTTTAAAAGTTCATCTGCCTTATTTCCAGATAACTATATCCAGAGTACCCTGAACCATAAAGGTGGTATAAAAATGAGAATAAAGGAAAGCCCCCTCAGTAAGAACCGCAAACATAAACCACCGCACCGAATAATCTGCAAGGCGCCACATCCCAGTTCCCTTCCACGCACGTGGTGGCTCACGCACAGCCCTAGAGCAGGGTGATTAGTAGAAAATAAGGCAATCCCTTTTCCGCCTGCCTGTTGAACCTAGTGTTTGCACCACTCGCGCTGTGCCCTCTCTCAGGCGACCAATCAATAGTCTCTTTAGAAACCTACTTTGGATTGACGTCTCTTTGTTCTTCGCCGTTCCAGCGTAGCCTGACCCAGGCGCCTGCCCTTTCCCCTTGGCAGGGAGGAGCTGCTGGACGCGAGCTGCCTCGGTGGCCGTCAGGGGTGTCCCAGGACGGGGCTGCCTGGTTCCCGAGGACTCGGCTGTGCAGCCAAGGCACCGGCGAGCCAGCAAAGCTGCTTCTGTTTGCAGACGTGCCCGAGGAAGCAGGACCTCTCTTACCTCCAGCTGCCAAATGCCTGCCTTCTGAACTCACCACCTCTTAAAACTTCTCTGACTTCCTTTGCGGACATGACTTCTTCCTCGTGGATGCTCCTGTGCAAGGCAGGCCATTTATGGTCAAGAAACAATTTATAATATAGGGTGGTGGTGAATTGCCAAGTCAAGGAACTGGATTTCCAGAGTGGAAATCCCAGCTTTGCCACTTATAAGCTAAGCCAACTCTGACAACCTGAACAATTCAGAGGCTCCACTCCCCACCCCCCCCCGCCCCCCGTATAATGGGGAGAATAATAGTATCTCTCTCAGGGTTGTGGAAATTAGCAATATTCACTTTGCTTAAGCGCTTACAACACAAACACTCAGTACGTGTTGACCATCATTCCTTGGGATTCAAGACAGAAAAACCTTGTACCTGGTTTGGAGGCAAATATCAGAATGCTTTTTCACTTAAAAAAGAATGTAACCTAGAAACTGTCTTGCCTTAGTTGGACGAGGATGCATTTTCCCTTGATTTCTCTAGATGCCAAGTGTAATCGGTGGCAGAAGCTGGAAGAAACCTGTGGAAATATCCAGGTCGTTGTCCTTTCACACATCTGGTCTGGAGGAAGATGGGGCTGTGATAAGGTCACTTGTCATGTGGGTGGCAGAGCATGATTAATCAGAGGCATGAGTCTTGTATTTCATGGGCGTGTGCTCTGCTCCCGCCCCTCTGAAGGTGCAAACACACAGGTTTGAACTCTGGATGTATGCCTAAGTCACTGCCCTCCCTTCTCCACAGGCTCCTTCTTTCCTGATAGAATTTCTCCAAATAGGGTTGCTTTTTCTGGAACCAGAGATGAACACTTTGTTACAGATCCAGGATAAACACACATACACACAAAGTAGACAAGTGACTCTCCCTCAGGGTAAAGTACCCTTCAGTGACTGAGATGATTTTATTCAAGCTGAGCGGCAAATAGAAAATAATTACCAGAATTTTGGGCTACCTCTTCCTCATAAACCTTAAAAATAGAATGTGCTCTGAATACCCAGGATTCACTTACAGTGTGTAAAGGTGTCATAAGGGCCACTTTCCCCAGCTCAAGTTCACCAGTGTGACTTTCAGGACTTGAAAATGGTTGCCATTAAGAACAAAGGCTTTTATATAAATATGCGCATCTTGCTGACTTTGCCAGCCTTGGAACTTCAGGGAACAGGCTTCTCTGAACAGGCTTTGACCTGCTGGTACAATGTTGATGATGCCTATGTCAGGAAGTAAGAATAAGTAAGGGAATATATTTAAGCTGCCTGAAATATAGTTAATAAATGAGATTTTCCCTTCTGTCCAACTTCATCATAAATGAAGTTAAAGCTCCATGCATCTAAATGAAGCTAGAAATCTCTGCACCTCTAAGCATGACCAGAAATCACGTTGTCTTCAGAAGCTCTTACTAGTATTGTCACTCAGATCCACTGAGGCCAGCGGTGGACAGGACGCTGCAGTTCAAATCAGGCTTTTCACATGGTGATCCGTGGCTGGGTGGCATGCTGATTGTTGATGTTCTGACTCAATACCGGTTAAGATTTTTAAATTAGCTATTACTATTTAAAAGTAGGGAGGTTTCATATAAATATCCAGATCCCCAACTTCTTTTACAAAATGCCTGACTTCGGAGGCACTGAATTTATGGCTTGATTTAAATCTTCCTGGAACAGAAACAGTACAGTCGCCCCTCAGCATCAGCAGGGGGTACATTCCAAGACCCCTGGTCGATGCCTGACTGCAGATAGTACCGAACACTACAGATAACATAGATACTAACTTTTGTCCTCTACATACATACCTACGATATCGTTTATAAATCATAGTTAGAGATTAACAACCAACAATAAAATAGAACAATTATAACAAGATACTGTCATAAAAGTTATGTGAATGTGGTCTTCTCTTTCTTAAAATAGCTTCCTGGGCTGTACTCTCCTTTCTTTTGGTGATAGGATAAAATGCCCATGTGACGAGATGAAGGGAGGTGAGTGGTGTAGGCACTGGGACGTAGTGTTAGGACACTACTGGCCTGAGGACGCCTCAGAGGGAGGACCATCTGCTTCGAGGTGGAGGTTGCCCCTGGGTCACTACAGTTGCAGATAAGGGAGGACTGCTGTACTGGCCTGGGAGTCAGGAGAGGAGGGTTCTAGCTCTGCCACTAATTGAACAACTTGTTTCTTCTCTCTGGACTTTTTTTTTTTTTTGCAAAACACGAGCTACCATTGTTCTAAAACCATATTTCACTTGCTAGGTAAACAAAGGAAAGCTGAGAGTGAAAAAGTGATAGGAATCCTCTCCAAATCCTCCATACTCAGTCAGTACAGTTAGCCAGGTAGTAGAAGGCTTTACAAATGCTTCTGAATATACATATCTGGTTGCACAAAAGATTACCCAAACTACAGGCATGAACAATAAAAGCCATGGTAGTTCAGAAAGAAGAAAATATTTTTTAAAGGAAGAGCTGCTCTGTTTTACACACAGGAAGGTCTTGGCTTTCTACTACCAGATGGTAAACCTGCAGATGTGCTGTGCATGCATCTGTTCTAGAAACCTCCGTTGCCACATTCTCCACTTGTAGCTGTGAGGAGGTTGGTTGAGCATGCCACGCCTGGTCCGTGGAGGCTTTCTGCTCGGTTGGCTTCAGACAAAGTTACCATTAACTCCCCAACCTGCAAGAAAATTATTTAACACAAAGGATTCCAAAATGTCCTCCTCTCCCCCTACAAGCCTGCAAACAAATGGTACAGGAATGAGGTCAGAAAGGAATCCCCCGCCTACCAGGCCTCTGAATTCATTTACCTACCTCAGAGCCCATTCAGACAGAGGGGTGGACCAGGGAACAAGAGATGCTCGGAGGCCAAGTGGAGTTTGGGGGTCGAGCGCTACATTACAAGATTTGACAGGCCTTTGCCAGCCTTCAGCTTCTTTGTGTCTCTCACATAATAGAGAAACACAAACTGAGCAGCACACGATCTGTGGTTACACCCTTGGACAGAGCACACTCTTTGCAAATGCTAATAGTATTGTAGCATCCTGTCACCCGGGAACACAAAAAAGGATGTTGATTTTCACATGAACCAGAACAGGCCCATTGTACACAAGTTTGTGACCAACTTGTACTATCTGCACATCAAAAGCCCAGCCAATCATAGGCTACACAGCTGGCGAACTGCACCGATGGGGGTGCCCGATGGAGAACAAGATCCAAATGCCTCTTCCACCCATACAGTGACAAACATAGTACTTTTGACGTGAATGAAACTAGTCTCACAATCCTGGCTCAGCTAGGACCACGGCGATGGGCAAGTATAATTAGCAAGAACGTAAATGTCTCAGACGTCTAAAAAGAGAGATATGAATGTATGAAAATGGAAGTGGTTTTGCTGGTGCTGAGAGCCCCCAATATGGCAGAGGCAGCGGAGGGCAGGGGTGTTCAATTAAGCACTCGTATTAAGGATGATCTGATACATGAAAGGATAAACTCATGAGAAAGGTGGCAAGAAAAGTATCTATTTCCACACCTATAGTCCTGGGAAACTAGAAACTCTCGGGCCAAGAAACTTATATATATGATAGTCTTAAAAATAAATTTAGTTAAAATTGTAAAAGCTTCTGCAAATAGACTTTCTTTCGAGTGTTACATTTATTAGAAATGGAAAGGCAGTCAAAATTTGGGAATATAAATTTTCAGTCAAGGTTTTCAAAATTGGGGTAAAAATAATTCGGGATCTGAACAGTTGGGCTAACTCCAAAAAATTTAGAGAATCAGCATAGGTAAGAAGGAAAAATTAACATGATTAACATGTTGAGGAAAAAATCACAAAGAACTCACCTCTACTCCTGAAATCTGAGATCTGGGGCAGACATGAGATTAGAGCCCCCTGAATCTCAGTATCACCTTGTCCCCTAGGACCCCGTAGGGACCCCCATTCTTATAGTGCAGTAACAGCTTCACACAGTTAGGGTTAATCCTTGTACACTTTCTAGGTGTGTCAAGTGCCCAGCGTACTCCTGATTTCATAAATAAGTTCACTGTTCTAAAAGTATTTTTGAGAGGCGGCCTATTTTGCAAAGTGCGCACAGGTTTGTAACCAGACTTATTTTCGAATTTAGACTTTGCTACTCACTAGAATGACCTTGGGCAAGTTACTTACAACTTCTCTGAGCCAACTTCCTCATTCAAAACATGGAAATAATACTGCCTGTGATGATGAATGCAAAACACAAGACATACTGGTTCCTTTGCTCTAGATTCTTGACTCCAAAATTTAAAAGAAAAACCAAAAATTTCATGGGACCAATCTTTGGCAAGATAGGATACTGCCCATTAAAAAGGCTTCGGGGGTTTCTAGACGGATCCCAAAACGCTAACGGCCAGTGACAGTACACTTCTCTGCTGTGTGCTCAGTCCTGCAAAGGCCTTTGTAATGAGCCCTTAGTAATGTGTGTTATATCTGCACCTTTCTCCCAACACACACCAGGCACCTCCTCCTTCTGCTAGTGTTACTCAAGGAGGCAGGTTCCCTATTGTAATTGGGTGTGTGCTGTGTTCTCAAGGCACAGATAAGGCGGGTGCAAGTGTGGGAACTTCCGACCTGAGCTCCCTAGACAAATACACCTCTTGATGGAGAAGTAGTAAGCACTGCACTTTGTTAACGATGGGGGACTATTTCCATGTTAGGACATATGGAGAAGAGAGATTCAAACCAAAACTGGAATGCAGGAGAATGGATAGGTTAATTCCTTAAAAGGTCAATTAATTTCAGCATTTCCGGCAGCTGAAGTAAAGAAACAGGTTAAGGTCTTGAGTTCTCTTTGACAGAAGGAGAGCGGCATATCCATTTATCAGGAGTGGGAAGCTTTGCTGGCCCTGAAGTGTCTAGTAATCCTTACTTTAATGAAGTTAAACGATAACAGAGACACGTCCTTAGGTTTTACTTCTGCAAAAGACGCTGTGTGTTTTCTGCAAGTGGGTACATCACACAGCATTTGTGAAAGCCAAGGGCATATTAGAGAAATTAAGAGGTAAGTGAGTGTCAGTAATCCAGGCAGTCTTGCTTCCTGACGATTTGGCCAATCCTCAGAAAAACTTGAGGAAAGCAAGGAGGTGGAGTCAGCCTATTCTCTACATACTGTCTCACCAGTGTTAGAGGTCTCATGAGCTGGCAAGCGCTGCTAGATCATGTAAACCATGATTTTATTTTCTGACAAGTGGATAAAATTCTAATTTCCGTGCTGTTGCTATGTGATTCTGTCACTCCAAAAGTAAGCTGCAGAACAGATATGCTGCTTCAAACATTAAGTAGTGCGAACTGTATTCGTAACCCAGCCATTAGGTACCCCTCTGTGGGAGGCAGCTGACAGTGTCACGGCATGACTGGGTCTACAGTGGGGCCTCACGCTTACAGGTTTTTATAACACAGGTTTTGGGGGTACTTGAGTCAGTTGAGCATCCAACTCTTGATATCAGCTCAGGTCACGATCCCAGGGTCATGGGATCGAGCCCCACATCAGGCTCTGGCACTGAGTGTGGAGCCTGCTTAAGACTCTCTCTCCCTCTCTGCCCTTCTCCCTCACTTTCACGCTCTCGAAAAACTTTGAGAAACAAACAAAACCCCCTAGATTTTTGAATTTTCTCAAATACCTAGATAGGATCCAGGCTAACACCTAGACTAATTAAAAACAAAACAGGTTAAGAATTCTTTACGACAAAGAATGAAGGGACAATGGATTTAAAAACATTTAAAAGTTATTTCTTCCTCAGTGACTTGACCCCCAAAGAACCTCAGCACTGGTCCTACAGAACGTGAACACCAACTCAAGAATCTCAGGGAGTGCTCCTGTACTCGCTCTCAATTTTCAAGCTCATAGTAACTCAACTCTATCATTTCAAGATGTGTATTTAATCCAGTGCTTTATAATGTACATTCTCCTTACTCTTACTTCATAAAACTGTCTTTTTCAGGGTAAAGATCACTCACATTTCAACTTTCCTGATACTGCTTTCTTTATGTTTGTTTATTTTGAGAGAGACAGAGACAATGTGAGCAGGAGAGGAGTAGAGACAGAGGGGGAGAGAAGGAGAATCCCAAGCAGGCTCTATACGGTGAGTGCAGAGCCCCACATGGGGCTTGAACTCACGAAACAGTTAGATCATGACCTGCACCAAAACCGAGCCAGACGCTTAACTGACTGAGCCACCCGGGTGCCCCGATACTGTTCTGCTTTTTAATCTTTGACAATTTTTGTTGCACTCATCTTTTCCGCATCTATCTGCTTAGTTTAATATGGGCAGGAAGTGACCATTTTAGTTATCACAAATTGGGTATGCTTGATTATTTTAAAATATATTTTGTAATACGGTTAAACAATACATCTGTATTATTTACAAGCGCATGACCGCTACTTGACTTGGATAAAGAGAATTCTTCACACACCTGAAACTAACATCACATGGCAACTGTACTTCAACTAAAAAAAGTAATGATTTTTAAAAAGTTACTAATGCTTCAACTGGAAGCATGAAAAGAAACCAAATTATTAAATTCTTCAAGCTTTTTTGACACATGAAGATTCTGAACTTGAAATGTACAAAGGGTAAAAAATTAACGCGAACTACTTTTTGCACCTCATCCTAAGACTGATCTGTTAACAGTGGTGAGTAAAATACATGCTAACATGATTGAAATGTGTTCTTCTCTATAAAACCGTCCAAAGGAATTCAGAGTCTCCTGACATTTATTCACCAGAAATAAACCATACTCCAGCCACCATGTACTTACTTATTGCAGCAATCATGACTTTGAGTCTTTCCCTAGTTTTGACTTCGGCCAGCCATAGAAATCTTGGAGAAGGTACACCTACACTCTGACTTATTTTACATACCAAGTGATCAACAAGTATTTAATAAGCATCCTTTACGAGCAAAGTTCTGGGAAGAAAACAAAAATGAGAAATGGGTGTTCATAAAAAGGTGATAGATGGAAGAGATCCTTAAGCTGCCTTCCCTTTTAAGACTTAGGCATGACGTTTTAGTAAGCCTCCTGTACGAATGAACATGCTAGCATCATTAATGAAAATGACAGCCGTGGCAGCAAAATCCACTTAAAAGACATTTTTAATGAATTTTATCAAAGAAAAATACCAAAATGCTTGACAAGTATCAAGATACGAAAAAAAAAAGGCATTTGTTTGACCATGGATTACAGCTGTGAAATGTGAAGCATGTGAAATGTAAGTATTCAGAGAAGAGCCACATTAAGAGGCTTATCAGACCATGAATTTGGTTATACTGCAAAGGTCTCGCTCTCTCTCAGCCCTTCGTTAATACAGAGAAAACGTAGAAGGTGCTCTCCAATATAGAATTAGAACATGATTTAAATTACTTTAATTACTAATCTACACAAATGACCTTAGATTAAAAGCACAGGCAAAACAGAAACCACAGTAACATCTACATGTAGTGTGAAGGTTTTAAAAAATACAGAGTTCATTCACAGTGAACAAGTAAAAACAAAGTTATGTTTTAAATATTTGAACACATAGCCACGATCATCCAAAAGTGAGTATATCTGCAAGCACATCTCTATATTGCTAAAGAACCTGAAACTACAGCCAACAAGAGATAAAAAGCACAGAGATAAAAAGCATCATTCTGATCCCTCTTACTGGAAAACTAAAATGTCGTCCTTCTTTTTGCAAATAGATACATCTAAAATAAATATAAGATTATAAACTAGCTAAGGAATTTGTCTTTTAAGCCTACGCTCTCTCTTCATCACATGTAAAACTCCCAAATTATAAGGTTAGGAAGCACCGCTCTCTGCAATGTTCCCTCCTCATTTTTATGCTATTCATTTGTACTTGGGGCTACATTATTTGTGGGAAGGAGTCCACTGGAGTAAAGCCTGAAAAGGGGCGATAATGCAAAGAGGAGAGAATGTAATTAAGCTCCTAAGAAAGGCTGACTGCTTCACCTGTGGCCATAGCTCAGCTGATTCAACTTGAAGCAGCGAGGACCACTTGTTTCCCACTGTGCACTGCCTATGAGTACAGATTCTTAAAACTGATACCCTGACCGAGTAAATTTTAGATCTAATTTATTTACAGTTGCTCAGTCTCCCATACAGAGCTTTGTTCACGCTACTCTTTGCAAATTCTGACCTGAAAAACAAAGGATTCCTGGTCTAGTTAGAATTTAACTCCTGTACGCTGAATTTCTGAAGCGATCTGTTTAAATTTGAATCATTTGTAATTTTTGAACTACAGACACAACACACAGGGTTTACTGTTGAGAATCCGAATTTTATTTTTTCTTTTAATAACATCTGCATCAACCTAGCTTTCAAGAAAAAAAAAAGGCATGCTTAGAATGAGATAGGCTAAAAAGGAAAAAAAAAAAAAAAAAAAGTATGTAGTCCACGAGAGAAAGAAGTCATGTAACATCTACATGTCCTGTGGGGGATGTGGGAGGTCTGGACTCTTATTTGGGGTTTTTAATCATCTATTTATATGTTTAAATTACAAACACTGATCTCAGAGAAATGAAGATTCTCCATCCCCGTTTCTTAAATTTATACAAAGGGATGTGATAAAAGGTCTCACTGAACATCAGCCTTTAGCTTAGAAAAAATCTACACATTATAGCTGAGGGCATTTTTTCCCCATCCATAGCACATACAAATAAACACGGTCCTATTTCTTTGGAAATAGATTTGTAGTTGTAAAGTGGTTATGATTTACAACTACAAAAAAAATAATTACATGGTGTCTGCTTCAATGAGGGGTTACCAGCAAGCAGCACTGTTTAGAGAGAGTTTACCAGTGAGGTCACCTCTACATTCAGCACAGAACACCCGGGGCGGGGGGCGTGGGAGGGTACTCCCTTGCTGTTCCCCTACTAACCCTAGAGCTGAAAGACACATGAAATGTTCTAGACTCCTCATCCACCAAATAACAATATACACTGCTACCAGCCGATTAAACCTGGATTTACATATCTTATCAAACAGTATAAAACAAATATATACTGAACTCTTGATTTCTGAAATATTTTGCGCTACCCTTCCAACCTTATATATTAAGTGTCATCAGATCTCAAGAGAAATCACAATGCTATGGATGCTAAAAAAAAAAAAAAAAAAAAAAAAGGTAGGGTAGCAAGGGAACTGTTACCAAAACAGAATTCAAAAAAAAAAAAAAAAACCTCCAAAAAACTGTAAAAAACTGTCCACAATGGGCATTTTTATTAGAATACTAAAGGCTTAACAAAATGGAAGCAAAGAGCAGAGATAAATGAGAAAGACATTTGAAGTCAAAAATGGTATACTTCTTTGCTTTAAAGTCCTTTAGCCAATAAAAAAGTATTTATGACACACACAAAAATGCTGTGAAGGTATTGTAACTGAACTGCAATGAATCCAATTTTATGTTTCTCTTTAAAAGTTCAGCTAAGAGGGAGATGGTTAACATGCTGTTGAAATAATGCACTCTTATGAAAGAGCCTTTTCCTGCTGCCTCCCTGAACTGCTTGACAGTCTAATAAAACTAGTCAACTGATTATTCTTTATCTTCCCTATCCTGTGTCTCAATCCAACAGCTCTGTCAACAGGTAACCCCCACCCCCCCGCAAAGTTAACCGAAAACCTTGCTCACCTATACCACATCCAAAATGAATGAACTTCAAATGGAGACAGAAAGTACAAAAACATCCATTGAAGCAAACAGGTAAGCTGCTGCTGAGTTAGCTTCCCAGGCAGCTCTCTAAGCTGTCAGGGAAGGCTGAGCTCTCTTCCACTGAATGCACACGGAATTGTTGCAATCCAAATTAACCTATTTGAGGGGTTCTTCTGTTTACGAGTTCTCTTTCACATGATAAATGTGGACTGAATTTTCATAATCAGATAGTTTCTGGATGAAGAACATTTACAGATACAGACAAGTTAGCGGGTTACCATCATTTTATATACAATTGATAGCTTTTCACAACACCTGGCATTTTTTCCCCAGAGAAGAAACGGACACTGAGCAGCACCGGCTAATGAATTAGGTGAACGAGTGCCACCACAAATAGTGCCACCACAAATGACACAAGCAGGAGAGCAAGTTTCTTATCGTCAAGGGCTGAACCTAACGGCCACACCACTTGTATTATCTCAATGTGTCACTTCAATACAATAAGATAGGATTTTAATGCCATTTCCACTCTTCGTGCATTCAAAAGGCAACTGATGGTCAAAGTGCCTCTGATACGCATTAAGTATTTTTACCCCATGACTTTATTTCATGTTTAGAAAGGTAGAATAGCAGAAGGAAAAAAGGCAGGACAAAAGACTTTGGAGTTTTCTTTCTTCACATGTATGCGGAGGTGATTATATTATGAGTAGGATTCTGTAAAAATAAACACATTTGATAAATTAAGGTATGGGGAGACAAATGCAAAATTTCTAAATAAACTTTATTACTGCATGATCATAAAAAAATACTGAAGCTTAACTGCCTGTTCGCTAGTTTTATGAAATTTAAAATATCACCTACTATAACAATGTGACAATTTTATTAAACATGTGTGAATTAAAAAATACTGTCATTAGTTTTTTACAGAGAAAATTTAAAAACATATTAAAATTGATTGGTAGAAGGAATCTGTGTTTGGCTGTGCTGGGTATAAATATCTTCAGCAATTATCAGAATGAATTACTTAAAACTATCAGGTTGAAGAACTCAACACATGTTAAAACTATCATTAAGAAACTATTCCTCAGGGGCCCCTGGGTGGCTCAGTCCAACTCTTGGTTTTGGCTCAGGTCACGATCTCAGAGTTAGTGAGTTTGAGCCCTGCATTGGGCTCTGTGCTGACACTGCAGAGCCTGCTTGGGATTCTCTCTTTCCCTCTCTCTCTGCCCTTCCCTTGCTCTCGCTCTCTATCAAAATAAATAAATGAACTTAAAACACACACACACACAAAAACTATTCTTTAAAGTGACTGGTAACTTTATAAAATGGTCAAAATGAAGCAAGGCTACAATTTTGCCACATTTATTCTTTTAAATGGATTTTCAGGGTACAAAATAGTTGATCTTTCCAATATTCAAATAGTTCAAAGGGTTATAAAACCCAAGGGCTAGGAAGGGCTGTGGAGACTAAAGACAAGTAAAGAACAAAGAAAACTGGGATGGTTTCCTCATAGACACAGATTATCACAACTTAGCTCTTACGACTACCCTGGCCTCCACTTGAGACAGACTCTCTGGCAGGAAAAGGCATGTTCCCAATAGCAACAGAACAATAGCAACTAGATGTCACACTAACCAGTTCAGGGTAGTGACACTATTTTATGTAAAACACTGGCTGCCTTTAGGCTTCTTCATTTCATTAAAGAGAGAAATGAAGCTTATATTTTTAATGGGGTTTCTGTGATTTTCATGAATCTTCTTCCGCCCAAAACCACATTTACAAACAGAAATATCAAGTGAACTTTGGTGCTGAAGAGGAGAATCTCCAAATCAAGAAGGCTCTCAAAATGTTTATTTCTAACATGAATTACTGATAGGAAGTATGACAAGGAGGAAGGTATCATAACAACTTTATGGTTTTAAAAGGAAATTTTCATACACTGAAGTTGTATAAAACATTTATGAACACAGATACTTGAAAACAATGAATTCTTTTTGGACTGTGTCAAAGATGGTTGATATTTACTCTCTGGATACATTTTTGTGTACATCCATGTATACATCTGTCTTAACTTAGGGGAGAGAGACAAAACCAAGTAATAAAACATTACTGGAAAGCTTTCTAACTTCTTCCTCTCTCACTTATTGCTGGTATGCTGTTCTGAGGGATAGTGGTCTGAGCTGCACTTCCTTTTCTGGCTTGCTTTCTCAAATGTACTGTGCCTCCCTTACAGGAAAACACGTAGTTTGGTCACAGGGCCTTTTCTGAAATGAATGCAGCTAGGGAGGGAATGTTTTACTTTAATACTCCTTCCAGTTCTGACTGTGTTGCAGGCTGCCTACAGGGAAAGGCTCACAGATAAAGTGACTAATTAAATATCTTAAAGAAATGATAATGTCTTAATTAGAGCACCTTCCCTTTCTCAGCTTCTTCAATAAAAGCAAAAGACTTACTAATTATAATTCTTCAGCAGTAATTAGCAGTTTACTATGCTACTACGGAAAATCTGTATTTAAATATACAATACTTTATTTGGAACATGCTTACAATGCCAGACTACAGAATTAGATAAGAGTCCACACATTCAGAAGAGTACTCCATTCTAAGGCTATCTGAGTTACTTTAAACAGGAGAAATGGTTTCAAACATGAGAATAAAATCAAGAACAATTATTATTAGTCAAGCCAAATAAAATGTTTTGCAAGTTAACATACACATCATTGTCCACTCAATATGAACAATGAGAAATAAAATAATGAAGGCTACAGTTTGATTATTTACATGCAGAAAACTTATGAGCCACATGCATATTATGAAATATCTTAGCTTTGTTTACTTTTGCTCTGTTCAAAATTAGTTCTAGAGGATATTTTTAGTTCACCCCGAAGGCAATCAAGTATTCAAGAGGAACACTGTACATATGAAATTTAGAATTAATTTCAGAGATTCCTGCCTTTAAAATTATTTAATTACATTAAAATTATTATTATTATTATTAAAATTATGACAAGCAGGATATAGTCATGTACAATGACAAACTATAATAAGTTAAAAAGTATATGTTTTGCATTTAGTCAGTATGAATGCAGTAAAAAGGCTCTTACTAACTTATTACCATTTATTTCTCCTGATGAAGAGCTTCAATAAAAGCATCAAGTTTTTCTTGAATTTCTCTAACTTTCTCTGTGGAGATAAAAAGATTATTAGATTAATTAAAAGTGAATTTATTTTCAAAGGCATCACAAATCTTTGAAGACAATTATTCAATAAACTGTCTGGGATACTTAAACCATTTTGGAAAAGGGACAAAAATTACCTTAGCATCACGTATCACCTTATATCCAAAAAATGTTCAAATGGATTGTCGTAGTAGCTCTTAACAATTTTTTGGAAAGGGGAGGAATATGGGCTTTGTGACTGACCCCGCTAAGAATGTAATAAGAATTACGGAATGTTACAGAGAAAAATGTACGTATAGACACATACATCATTGCATATAGAATTTTAAGGAGTTCTCAGATTCTCTGGAGTCCAACCAAGGACTCGGTTAGCAATATCTGCAACAGAGGAGAATATAAAATAAGAAACAATTGTTTAAAAAATGTTTATTTCTTTTGAGAGAGAGAGAGAGCGAGCAAGCACGAGTTGGAGGCAGGGCAGAGACAGAAGGAGACAGAAAATCCCAAGCAGGCTTCACACTGTGTGGAACCTGACGTGGGGCTCGATTTCATGACCATGAGATCATGACCTGAATCGAAATCAAGAGTTGGATGCTTAACTGAGCCACCCAGGTGTCCCAATGAAACCATTTTTAAGAATTAAAAAAGAATACAGGAGTGTATCTAACAGGCCTTAGACTGGAAAAAGACTTTCTAGGATAAATGGAGAAAGCTACAAAGGAAAAGATTACTAGTATGATCACATTAAAATGTACACTTTATATGTCAAAATGTCCTAAATTTAAAAGACAAAAGAAATTGTAGAAAATATCTGCAACAAGTATTAAAAGGGCAATAACACTTTAAAAATACATACAAATGTACTTTCCTAGCTATAAATGTATAAAGTTTAAAAACACCACAGTCAGGGGCACCTGGGTGACTCAGATGGTTAAGCTTCTGACTGTGGCTCAGGTCATGATATCACCACCGCTCATTAAGTTCAAGCCCCACGTCGGGCTCTGTGCTGACAGCTCGGAGCCTGGAGCCTGCTTCGGATTCTGTGTCTCCTTCTCTCTCCGCCCCTTCCCCGCTTGTGCTCTCTCTCTCAAAAATAAACAGACATTAAAAAATGTATTAAACAACAACAACAAAAACCTCAAAGTCACTGAAGACAGATTTACATTATTTTATTTGATTTTATGTTTTCATGTTTGCAGACTTCCAAATAAAATCTATAACTTCTCTCTGAAATATAAAGATTTCTTTCACAAATACAAACTATTCACACACAGGACATGTCAATCTCCCAATATGCAAAAAATGGAAGTCATGATTTATTCTACTTCATTGCTTACTTAATCATGCAACTCCCATTTTAAAATATAGTTTGTGATGCCCCGGTAGCCTAATGGAGAAGGCACTGGCCTCCTAAAATATAGTTTGTGGTGGGGTACCTGGGTGGCTCAGTCGGTTGAGCGTCTGACTTCAGCTCAGGTCATGATCTCACAATTTTTGAGTTTGAGCCCCGCGTCAGGCTCTGTGCTGACAGCTCAGTGCCTGGAGCCTGTTTCAGATTCTGTGTCTCCCTCTCTGTCCCTCCCCTGCTTGTGCTCTCTCTCTCTCTCTCTCTCTCTCTCTCTCTCAAAAATAAATAAACATATATATATATTTGTCCTTTTAACACAATTTTATATATTAGTGGGAATTACCAATTAAAGTGAAGTGACTGGTTCAAAGCTATTGATCTAGAGGCAAAACTGTAAAGCATTCTGCTTTACATCTATAGAAAAATCATATAAAGTACATTAATATTCAACATTTTATCTTTTATATTTAAAAATAATCTGCAATTGAAGACATAAAGTATTCCTTTCTATCATTGGGACAGCAGTTTTGATGAGCAGCCAATAAAAGGAAGAATTGTCCTTTTTATGAATTCTCATGAGCATTGCAGGAACTCGACAAGGTCTATCCGGCTGCATATAAAGAACATAATGTCTTCATCTTCATTTCCCAGCAATTTAACACTACTACTTCTTGGTATTAGTCTGAGACTAACACCAAATCTATATAGAAAAAAAAAAAAAGCCATACTGTTTTAATTCAACTATTTACTGAGCAAACATGATAACAGTTATCGCAGAGACAACAATAATTCCTTTTATGTAAAAGTAAACTAGAGAAACCCAACCTATAATCCCAACCTATCTCTTGGAAGTTTAATCTGTATTTTTTGGCAATCTGTACTATTTTTTAAGTCAACAAACCGGTAAACATACTTCCTTTCTCAAAATAAGGCCACATTCTTATTTTTAAAACTAATTCATCTTGTTGCTTAGAAAGAGCTTCACCTGTTTTCTTCATGAGTATTTAGAGAGCTCTACATAGTGCAGTTCATCAACTGAAGAATTTTAAAAAAAATTTTTTTTTTTCAACGTTTTTAATTTATTTTTGGGACAGAGAGAGACAGAGCATGAACGGGGGAGGGGCAGAGAGAGAGGGAGACACAGAATCGGAAACAGGCTCCAGGCTCCGAGCCATCAGCCCAGAGCCTGACGTGGGGCTCGAACTCATGGACCGCGAGATCGTGACCTGGCTGAAGTCGGACGCTTAACCGACTGCGCCACCCAGGCGCCCCCTGAAGAATTTTTTTAAAAAGGGGACAGTAGGAGAAAAAGAGTTTTCTAAATTGTCTGACAGAATTTTGGAAATGAACAAGGTATTTAAAAAATCATCTGACCTGGGTGGCTCAGTCGGTTAAGCATCCGACTTCGGCTCAGGTCATGATCTCACAGTTGTGGGTTTGCGCCTGAGTCGGGTTCTATGCTTACAGCTCAGGGCCTGGAGCCTGCTTCAGATTCTGTGTCTCCCTTTCTCTCTGCCCCTCCCCCACTCATGCTCACGCTGTGTCTCTCTCTCTCTCTCTCTCAAAAATAAACAAGCATTAAAAAAAATTAAAAAAAAATCATCTGGCTTAAATAGCACAACATATGGAAATCTAAAACAGGTACTTAAAGCCATGGCAGTTCCTCTAACCATCTCACTGAGCTATACTACTTGGGAAAGGTGTACTGCATGAGAAGAATTCTGACTGTTTGCTCCACGACCTGAGTCCAAGCAGGGCCAGCTCTGTCCATCCTTCTGCCCTGTCCATGACCTCCATCCTCAGCTGCACAATCTGGGACTGGGTGGCTCAGTAGCATCACTCAGAAGAGAGAGTTCAGAGCAAGATCTACTTGTATTGACAGACCAAGAGCCACTCTGATGCAGGTGTCTAACTGTGGAGTCTGAATCAAGTTCAAATTCTTATAAAATTAGAGATAAGCGATATGTTTTTTTCTAAATAAAAGTTAAAAGACTGTCTGATTAATAAGAAGACCACAGAATAAAATTGCCAAATTTTCCTTTTAAAAAGCTGTTTTTACAAAATATTTTCAACTAGAATATCAGGGCACCGTGCCAACATACTCTGAAATGTCAAAAATGACACAAAGGGCATTTAAGTAAGTTACTAGGAGGTAACGGGGAGAGAGGAGAAGAGAGGAGAAGAGAGGAGAAGAGAGGAGAAGAGAGGAGAAGAGAGGAGAAGAGAGGAGAAGAGAGGAGAAGAGAGGAGAGGGTGGAGGTGAATGTGAAAAGAAAAAAGAAGGGGCACCTGGGTGGCTCACTCGGTTGAGCGTCTGACTCTAACTGTCGTTCATGACCTGATCTCAAGCTTGTGAGACAGAGCCCTGCGTCAGGCTCTGTGCTGGGTGTGAAGCTTGCTTAAGACTCTCTCTGTCCTTCTCCCTCTGCCCCTCCCCTGCTCCCATGCTCGCTCGCTCTCTCTCTCTCTGTCTCTCAAAGAAACAAAACAAAAAAACAAAAAACAAAAAACAAAAAAAAAGAAAAAATAACTGTGATAAATGTACTCTTTTTACACTAAATTTAAAAATCCATTTCTTTGTTCCTTCATTTTATACAATGTACTTAATGCAGTGATATGGGGACACAGATGCTATCTTGCCTTTGAGAAGAATTCCTTGATCACTTCCTACCTACCTCATGCTGAGTCTATGAAGTATCTACTATGTTTGAGGTGATTTTAAATCCCACATTTCATTTGGTCTTCATACAGCCCTGAAGGTGTCCCTGCAGAAGACAAGGACCTGAAGCCTGCAGAGTTAGCTTTGTGCACGTTTCTCTGATTTGGAAACATACTAGATCCACTACCAGATACAGACTCTAAATGGTAACAAAACAAATGCTATTATTTGAAGGGTATTTGTTGTGAGCTTTACCTTTTACCTGAGATAAGACATACTGTGGTAAAAATGAGGGAATGGAATAGTTACCAAGCACCTTCCTAAGTAGTTCTGTGCCTAGGAATAACTAAGAAAAGTATAATAAATATTATTACCTAAATATATTTGAAAAAACCCTTGGAAAACAATACAAACGTATGAAACTGGACAAAAAAAGTTCAGCATCTCCAATGTCTACAACAATGTCTGACTCACTACACATGCTCAACAAATACCTGATAAACGATAAATGAAATTCCCAAAAATATGGTACAGAAAACAAAGGCTGCAGGTTATCAAGAAAAAAAAAAAAATCACTCAACAGACTTCCTGGGTGTTATACCAGTGACCAAGAGGGCAGAAGCCAGGAGCACAAGGTGTGGAGCCAGCCTGGGAACAGAAGGCAGGGTACATACACATTGACAATGAAGATCTAGGAAAGCTGGTGGGTCACTCGAACCACACAAGCAACACGGGACAGAGAATACTCAGGTCTCACAATACAGTAAGTGGAAAGAGAAATTTCAATTTAATTATTTCACCTTATTCAGAAGACCAAAATATGCTGACTGCACACATACACACACAGAGAGAGCTTTAGAAAGTATATTGCTTTCATTCTTTGCAAAGGAGCTATATTACAGATAATAAACAGCATTATTTCCCATATTTGAATTCCTTCATTTCAAATTCTGATAAAAGTCTTCAGCACTTCCTATATACTAACTATGCCGTCCGGCTGCACACAGAAAACAAGACTTATTCATAAAAATCAAAGTTGAATGTCAGCAACTAAAACTTTCTACTTTCTGATCCTTCCAAACACTAATGTCCCAGTGTTAAAGTGTTTTCAAGTCCCAAAATCTTACTGTACTTAACTATTTTGCCATTAGAAACTACTTGCCCACAGAAATGTGCATACAGGTTAGCAAAGGGTAATTATAAAGCAAACTCCTTTTTCTATTAAACATTTGCCTTAAATATTTATAGTTGGAGAACTCTTATAAAATTTCAGATTAACCTGATAAATTAAACCAACTCAGGAAGGGATGAACAAACTCCTATTTCTGTTTGAACTGCTATTTCTGCTCTGAAATAGGCAATTCTACTTGTAGTGAATACTGAGTCTACTTGCCATTTATCCAATGTTTACTTAAAAGATGAACTATTTCAGACATCAATTCATTGTGCTTCTTGATTGAGTCATGAATATTCCCATAATCCCCACCTCATAAACCGCCCCTCTCAGTGAATGAAGGTCCTTCTCTTTTTTTCTTCAGATGACTTGGCATCCATTCATGTTTTGGGTCTCTTTATCTCCACATGAAATGATAGTGCTACTCTCAATTTCTTTTTGAATCTTCTGATACTTGCTCTAAAAGTCTCAAATATAGACTAATCTGTAATTAGGTTTTGAATACACTGTGAATACCAAGAGGCCAAACCTGGGAGAAGGTTCACTTCAGTGGTTAATAACAGTTTAGAATAGGAACAAAGAATCACACACAAAACACTACCACATGCACTGAAATAAATCTTTTACAACTTTTGATGTTTTTAAAGAAAGCATGAAAAACAAACTGCAAACTAATGCAGTGTACCTTAAGCAAACCACACATCCACAGATCACAATGTACCTTAACAGAACTGTTTTATAACAAGCTGTATACACATTTAGAGTAAAACTTGAGGACACCTTGGAGGTGAGGTTTTGCTGTAAAAAAGTATTCACTAAAGGACTGAAAATTTTAAAAAGTTCTTAACATGTAATATATGTTGCTCATCAAAAGGCTTGCCTTTTATTAGACAATCCTACTGTAAGTGCTCTTTAGGAGTTCCGTATTTAAAGGGATTATCTAGAGTACAAGGAAACAAGGGAAGAAAACAAACAGAAAGGGTGAACCAGAGACAAGCTTTAAGATTCTCAAAGATACGTTAAATCTTAAGATTTAAGATAGTCAAAATCTTAGATTTAGCACAAGAAAAAATGTGCACCTTTTATAGTCGAGAGGAAGAAGCAAAGCGACAATCCAAGGTGTGTAGCCAAATCTAACACTTTTTTTTTTTTTTTAGCATTTATTTATTGTTGAGAGACAGAGAGAGACAGAGCATGAGCATGGGAAGGGCAGAGAAAGGGGGAGACACAGAATCCAAAGCAGGCTCCAGGCTCTGAGCTGTTAGCACAGAGCCCGACGCGGGGTTCAAACTCACGAACCGCGAGATCATAACCTGAGCCAAAGTCTGATGCTTAACCCACTGAGCCACCCAGGAGCCCCTAACACTTCTCTTCTGAATCTTGGTCCTGTAGTTTTTTTCCCCCTACAAAGAGCCTTTTTTCTTTTTTTTTCTTGAGCTATGATTATTTTTAAACCGACTCATTAACAAGGATGAACAGAATTACTTCTGCTCGTTACAGAAAAAGGAGACTCCTATGTTCCGGAAAGCTGTCTGAGACTGCTATGGTAATTTCAAAGCTGGGTGGGGTCACTGACTTCTAGGGGTCTGCTGAAGGTGGTAGCAGAGTCCTCTGGGTTATTTTGTTTCAAAAGTTCAAATGGAACTCTTTTGCCAGAATTACATCTACTCTGCAACAATTATTATTTAGGTTGATTAGGAGATAGGATTGTAACTCTATGTTCCTAATGAAAACGAATGTAAGTATATTACTATAGGCAGATCTTCTAAAACAGACTTCACAGGAGTACACAATAACAAAAGGAGTGTTTGATGACAACAAATGTTAGAAATCCCTACACCCTAATAATCAATGGGGTAGTAATTTTATATGGATTTTATAAAGATGAGAACATAACGAGTTAAAAGCTATATGATAACGTGGTCAGGAGAACCAGGCTTCTAGACCCATCTGTGCCTTTAACTTCATGACCACAGTCATGTCACAGCCCTGGTCTCTTTATCTATAAAATGAGGGAACCTGTCCAGAATTCAAAGCCCAAAATGCTTTACATTAGGACTGAAATGTACTATACTAACCGATCATATGTTTTAACTACATCTTTTTAAACTTAATTGTCTTCTTTACTCCTTAGTATTTTTTTATTTGATGGTAAGCTCCTAGTAAAAATTCAATCGCAAATGACAATATTATTCTCACACGACTACATAATTCATTTTAGAAAGATCAGGATTATACTGGTTTTTTTTCCCCCAGGAATCAATGTGGGACTGCTTGCATGAATTATCTACATACAAAAAAAGTCCATCATTTAAAATCACTGAGTCTAGCACAGAACTCACTAAGCAATAGATGTCCATGAACTCATTGTTCACTCACTCACTGTTGAGTAATCTACTCACCTGATACATAATTCAAACATTAAAGATGACATTTTTAAAAAATTTATTTTAAAAAATTTGCTATAATCAGACCCCCCCTCACCCCCCCCCCCCACCAAATAATATGATTTAGAAAGAGCTGCCTTAAGAAAGTCTGTGAGATAAATTACAGCTTAAGTCTGATGAATATATAAATAGCTCAAAGTGACTTGTGGATAAATTCAGCTTTCTCTCTACCTCTCTCTTTTTAACTCCTAACTGCAAGCATTTCTACCAGGCTCTTTTGGAGGATATAATCAAAACCTCTTAAAATACTTTCTTGATATATTAAAATTCTCCAAAGGCTTCAGTATGAACGAACATAGAGCAGCTTACATTTAGGCCTCGACCCTGACTAAGCCTTTCACTTTTATAAGTAGATGGCAATCGTAATTTCATCTCACATCTCAGCTAACTATTAATGCTTATGGATCTGCCCTTAATTGAGCAGCTCCATTCCAGGTGTGTGTCAGTGTCAGTGAGCTTTCTGAAACCTTGAACTCTCTGCTACCTGATATTAAAAGGCTCAGAGCTGCAAGAGGAAATAATATTTATGGAAGACTGTATGGGGGACACTAGATATTAGATACTATGCTAGATACTATGTACGTCCATCTTTAGATAAGCCAAATAGCTATGTATCTGGACTGTGTCATTTTGGTTTCACCTAGAACTGCTTACGTGATTAGCCTACAATGAGGAACATTATAGTAAAAAGCTCCATGAAATTAATGATCATATGTAGTCATCTGGTTTACTGTATCATATAATTCAGTGTTCCTTCCGTGAGCAGAGATGAACTTTTTCTCAGGTGTGTGTACCAGGAACACCTATGCTTCAACGAAGCAACTGCTTTGTCTGACAGCCACCATAAATCCCATAATCAACTCTGCTTTCCGTTTTGCTTCAGCTGTCTAGGAAGCTCAGGGCTACATTTGCAGGTTACCTGCAAAATGGAAGAACCCCTGAACCAAGTATTTTGAGGGGGATACCAATCTTATCCCACGTTTCACATTATTTCAAATTGCCTTAACCTTCTCTTTCCTTCATTCAACTTTCCAATTAAGCATTTTTACATTTTGCACAGGATAGATCTTTGCAAGCTGCCTCAAATCCTTTTTGGAATAGGCGGGGAATTAATAAATAAGCTAACACACTAGTTCGCAGAAGATGTACCACTAGAGAGCTGATTCATAAATATACCATAATACTTGAAAAGTGGTCTTCTTATGCTAGTAATGCTTTTAAGATCAGGAATTTAAAATATTTGAGGGGGGGGGACAATATTTTTCCCATTAACCTTCTATAGGTGATTTCTGCATAGGAGAAAAAAAATTTTATTTCTGCTTAATGCTTAGAAAATCCAATGATATAAATATGTATACTTAAAGCATTTCTTTTCCGCAATGGAAGAAAAATAATAAATTTTTATGGGATTCATGATTGTCTTTTTAATGTAAAAGTTAGATTCTACCATAAGATTAATAATCATCTCCCATGAATTTTTATTCTGTATCCAGTATATAAAATCTGCCTTATTAATTATATCTATTAACTCAAATTATGGTAAAAAAAATCTTTAAAAGTTATTTTATATGTTAACTCATTAATGATACATTGCTTTATTCCCCCCCCCCAAAAAAAGTTTAAATAAATACACTATTTCAAAATGAATGCATTCCTTCTGTCTCCATAGAAAAATCTAAACATAAAAAAAAATTTAAATATGATTCAGGTAATTAGTTGAGATGATTAAAAAAGCCTAGCCTAATGACCAGTAAAATTTTTGGTCCCAATCAATTTAGAAGGGTTTAAAATAATCCATCATTTTTTTTCTTTTCTATTTTCTTCTTATACTTAAAAGTGTATCTTACTCTGAATTTTGTTAGGTGGAAAGTAGAAACATTTTAAAAAAAGGAAAACCACCCAGGCAGCCCTTAAAGAGACAGGACATCATTTATCACCTGCAAAGACAGATTTATAAGAAGAGGGCCCCTTCTGTTCCTTTAAGACTGCAAAACAGATGGGAAGTGAATGGACAGTCAATGGGACAAGAAAACACATGGGAGGTGCTGCTGTATGTATGTTCCCAGCGTAAGAAAGAGGTCAAGATTGTAACTGCATGACTGGGTCCTGGAAAGGGTCTTTCTTCAAGCTGTTACAAAGACAAACGCTGTTCCTCATCCTGCTGTCAAACTGTTATAAATATTGGTTTGTCAAAAGACCTTCAGTGCTGAAGCTTTAAAAGGAGGCGTAACAGATGAATGAATCATGAGAATGATTCTTAAACAGTCAGCTCATTAATGTAATTTTTAAAGTAAAAGAAAGAATATGAGAACAGAGACTGTAATTCTGATTTATGAACCAAACCAAAAGTATATGAAAAAATATGGAACTAAAAATTGCAGGTTTTAATAAAGTTATGAATTAAGCGAGATGAAAAACAAAAATGAAATACAATTGTATCTGTTAACTATAATGCTGCATCAGGACAACAGATGATTATTAAACCCGTCACAAGGAGAGCTAGCGGGCATTCATGTTTTGTCAGGGTGATTCCCTAAGTTTTCAGTTACTTCTACTACAACCCTGCAGAAAAGTATCACTGCTGATGCTGGGTCCAGAAGTCAGAATAAGGCTCAGAGAAATGAAAAGAACTCCAGAATTAGTTTTACATATTCATTGATTTAGAAAATCACCTTTAAATTTTGTCACAATTTCTTATTTTCTACAGAAAGGGAAAATCACAACATTGAAAAAGCAGTAAGAGTACACAGATTTATAAACCTGTATATATTTATCTGAAGAATGAAACCATTACATATGTCTTTAGGAGAAAAATTCAATGTTCTAGATTCTTAATGATTAGTTTAGGAGAACAGGTTTAAAAACTAGCACAGTGAAAATAATATAAAAAAAGGAAGCCAAATTATATTACCTCAGTTATCTGTAGTCACCCACAAACACAAACCCAAAGACTAAAGACGAACAGAAGCCCAAAACAAATCTAAAAAGATACTATCTCTAACACATGTTGTTAGCCCCAGCTTTGCTATAAATATTTATGTGACTGGCTAAATCACTTCCCTTAATGAACATTAATTTCCCCATCTGAACAATGTGGGATAATACCTTATAAGCCTCATATGCCTTTACAAGGTAAACATGGACAGACATAACACGTTCTGTAAAGTGCAAAGCTCTATACAAATGTTAAGAGACAGTTGTATGGCTCCAAGCAGGATTTGGATACCAAAGTACCAAATGCTGCAATTACATAAGAGGCTCGCCTGGCTGATTGCTTTCTCTTAACTGTCAGCAATCTTGGAAAAACCAAATTCGGTAGAAATGAGAAAAGATTACAAAGTTAAGAAAGTGAACGGTTGAGAGTGGAGGTAGCAGGCAAACATTTGAAGGTTTTTCTGGATAAGTGAATCAAGATCAAACGTAGGTAGACTGCAGGGCGTCTAGGCGGCTCAGTCAGTTAAGAATCAGACTCTTGATTTCAGCTCAAGTCATGATCTCACAGTTCATGAGTTCGAGCCCTGCAATGGGCTCTTGGGCTGACAGTGTGGAGCCTGCCTGAGATTCTCTCTCTCTTTCTCTCTCTGCCCCTCCCCTGCTCGTGCTTGCTCTCAAAAATAAACATTAAAAAAAAAAAAAGGTAGGTAGACTGTATGGAAGAATCAATCCAATAGTTTTAAGGTGGGGATGACTGGAGCGTCTTTTGAAGGAAGGACAGACATAATGCAGACATAAGCACACATGGGAAGTGCCAGAGTCCTGGATACAGGTGGGGATTAACTTTCAAAGAAGAGTGATTTTCTGAATATGTTCTGCTATAATACAGCCTTTGGAATCCACGGCCTACTTAAAGTAACTAGTACCACAGGTTTTATTTTTACTAATGCTGCTTATACTTCTCAGTGAACCTTTCTGAAATAAGTTAATATGAAGAAAAAGAGGAGAAATTGAGTTTGCTCTGATAAATGAGAGACCAGAAGCAGGAGTGATGGCAATAAGGGGAAGATTGGCGGTGTTAAGTAGAAGCCAACCTGAGATCTCATGAAAAATGTGTTCCAGAAATGTGCAGAAACTATGTCCCTAAGACTACGTTAAAGATTTTGTTAGAGGGGCGCCTGGGTGGCTCAGCTGGTTAAGCTTCTGACTTCAGCTCAGGTCATGATCTCATGGTTGGTGAGTGTGGGCCCATATCAGGCTCAAACACAGAGCCTGCTTGGGATTCTCTTTGGGTCCCTCTCTCTCTGCCCCTCCACTGTGTGTGCTCTCTCAAATTAAATACATAAACTTTAACAATCTGTTAGAATACAATGTTACAGTGGTCATCTCTCGATAGTGGCAATGGTTTTAAAATTTTTGCCATCTGTATTTTCTAATTTTCCACAATGCATATATATACGTACCAGCTCTGTCACAGTTAAGAAGGGCTGAAACAGACACCTGAAATCCTGGTAGTACTTGGTAAAGACAGGCAGTCTGTACCTATGACTCAGAGAATGAAGTGTTGCCTCAAGGAGACTAAACAGGCAAGGTTTTTAAAAAAGACTTGAATTCCTTCAGCCAGGAAACAGATCTAACTGAAGTGAATGAAACCCAGCAAACTCCTTTCTACAATGCAAAATACTAGGAAAAGTACTTTGCACAAACTTGAGTTGCACAAACTTGAAAACTTCACCAGTTCAAAGAGGATTTCAATTCATTTACACATGACAGATCCACAGTGGGCATGTACTGGAAATCCGAAGAATTAACAGTGAATCTCAAATGCTAAGGGATGACCCCATGAGGAGCAATTACTATCTAGTCCCATGAAGTGTTTCTTGGCATCGCAATCACCAAGAGATTATTTGGGAAAGTATTCGGTCACTTAGCTTTGTCGTTTCTATGAATATGATAAAATTAAGAATATGAAATTTCTAAGGCAATTTTGCATTATGCTTATTCCTATGCTTATTCTAAGCAACAGTTTAGGAATGTATAAAATAGTAAAAACTTAAAATTCCTTTTGCCTTTAGCTCCCCTCTCCCAACTACCCTGAGACCCCTACTTCATAAAGTAGCACACTTCATTCAGTTTAGTGCACACCAATTCGCCCAGTTTTTTTAAAAAAATATTTATTCAAATCTTGCTTAATTTTATTTTTTTTAAACATACTGTTCACAGGTCAGTAGATTGTTTTGTGATTAGATTTAGTTTTCAGTGACTAGATTTCATTTATTTCCATCTTAGAAATGGAGAGAATACATAAAACATAATTCAAAAACAAAACACACCAAAATTTAATCCCGACTTTAAAGATGTTACTTCATTCTAGACTCTCAGTAAGGAAGTGGTAAGAAATACTAGCTAGGAAAAAAAGCCTAACTTCTAGATGAAAATGTGTACATTGGCTTTTTTATACATAAGAATATACACATAAACATATATCACAAAATGTAAATAAAACCTACTTCAAAATGATCAACTCAATTCAATCATTACTGAAGAGACCTTTCTTATCTTTGTTCTTATTTCTAATCAGTTAAAATGTGAGTTTAAGGCAAAAAGAATATACTTGCTAATAAAGCACTGAATACCAGTAGCCTATATAAGATTACAGAGAAGTAAATGTCATTTTAATCTTGTACCAACTGATCAATATTCTTCAATGCTCTCTTTAAAAGATAGAGTTAGGCCATGAAAAATGTGCTTGATTCTAAATGCCCCATTTTGAGTCTGGATTTTCTCATCAATAACCTGGAAAGCGCACCACTCAGGCTCATCATGTGGAATTCTGTGTGTAAATAACTACTTCTTTAACACAGAGGACTCTCCCTGAGGATTACTTTATTCTTTGTGCCGTGTCGTCTCTCTCCTTCTCTGGCTACAACACAAAGCAGGGTCTACTTGACCTACGCAGACTCAAGGTAAAAATAATCTTTCACCACCTTCCTTAGTTTGTCAATTTCACCTTACTATGAAAAATATTACTTCACAAGCTCGCAAAATTCAAAATTTAATTGCTTTTACCCTGCACAGATACCTTAAAGACCTCAAACGCTGATAACATAAAACAGAAAGTTACCTTATTCTGTATGAAAATGAGAGCTGTTTCAACCTTTCCATTTTTTAAATATACTCATTTCCACTAAAAACCATTCCAAAAAGTACGCGAATATTAAAGAGAACAAAAATATTCATTTAAGTTAGAACTTAAAAATGCCTAACAAACAAAACAATTATGAAAGTGTCTTAGTGAACTGCATGGACTGGCAATTAGGAAATCACTGGTGACTTAGAAAGAAGTGCTTTCACTAGGGGTGAAAGCCTTATCACAAGACGTCAGCAAGGGAGTGGGTGGGTACAGGGGTGAACGCAGGGGTGGGTACAGGGGCGAATGCAGCAGAGGATGCAAGCTGCTCTACAAGAGAAATGAGAGGGTAGCTTTCTGGGTGACAGAGTGGAAGAAAGGTTCCTTATCATGAGAAGACTTAGCTTCCTTCTCCCTCTTTTTTAAGTCAGGAAGAGGGGGCTACTGAAGAAACCGTATGGAAAGGTCATGATTAAACAGTCACTGAACATGTACAATATATACCATACAAGGTATGGTGAATTTATGAAAGAACCAAATCACTTGAGCAGAACTGATTGGTCAAAAGAGACTCAAAATTTTTTCTTTCTTAACTGGTTATTTTGGTTGATTTACACTTGCCTACCATGGGAAGTCTGCCTTCTGCTCAATTAAACAACACTGGCAGTACCTCGGTAAGGTTTTTAATCTCTGGAGGAAGGTAAATAAGTAGGGAGGAGGAAAAATACTGGTCGAGCAAATGATAATGGTCTGAAAGAAGGCACCGTGAGAGACATAAGAAAGAGACAAAGGGAAAAGACTGCTTAGAAATGTGCTAGATGCAAGGAGAGACGAGACAAAGAGTACTGAGGTCTTGCAATTATTGGCCAAAGAAATGCAGTTGCAGTGGTTAGATGTAAGTGAAACTACGGGGTCCTTATACTTCATGTTTTCCCTCCCGGGCGCTTCATCCTATTTTCTGTGACTGTGCCTTTAAAAATAAAAACCAAACCCTCTTTGGGCCTATGGACTCAGAATTCTACAATTCAATGCCACTCGTTTCTCTTCAATGCCCTTTAAGATTCATTTTCTTTGGTTGTATCGACAGACACAAAATGACTATGCTACTACAGATATAGTTCAAATAACCTAACAAATTTTCAACAGTCATACAGTTTCTAAGACTCCACTAAAAGAAGATATATGTCAATTTTATCCCAATTAATAAAACGACCAGTTTTACTGCTGTGAACAGAAAGAACCCTCTAGAGTACAGATCTGGGGGCAGGAGGGTGGATGGTGGTAGAGCAGAGAAAAATCCCCTATGGAGACGTGTTAAAATTTGCATGCCAGAGACCTAACTCTGGAAAAATAGTTTTAGATGGGAGTTCCCTTTTTCATAATTTTAAGTTCTGGATTCTGAGTATAACAATCATGTTCTAGGATAATTTTCAGCCTCACACTACTTCGTGGCCACTATTGTCATCCATAATGGCCTTCAAGGATATGGCAGGTGTGGGAGAAGTCCAGGAATGTGGAGTAACCAAAGGAAATTAAATTGGAGAGTATCTTGACATTCTTCCTTTCTAAATAAAGAACAACAAAATCATTCTGAGGGTTCCATCTAGATATGTTCTGACTATTTCTTATTCAAGTTTTATCATGGCATAAAGATATTTCTTAACTACTCTATAAATCAGAATTCTGTTTTAGAGCTAGTAAAAAAAATCTTAAAAAACATTTTAATTGTAGTTGGGACACATGTTACATTAGTTTCAGGTGTACAACATAGTGCCTTGACATACCTATATGTTACACCACGCTCACCATCCGTCACCGCACAACGCTATTACAGTACCACTGACTCCATTCCCCATGCCATACCAATAAAGGTATGGATTTATTTATTTAAATCCTTTTTGGATTTAAGCAGCTATGGTGCATTTCTCTTCCGGTTTTAGCTTTTAAAATGGCAGCACTCGTTCATTCTGCTCTCACGCCCTTTTTATCACATTTCAAAAATACACTAGTGTATTAATAAGGAACAAAGTTTTCCTTATAAAAATGATGTGTTAGTGAGTATCTGGTAGCTTGGGGAAAAAGAAAATGTCCATCTAAGGTTTTAGAGTCAAAACTGAATCTTATGCACACTAAGAGACAAAGCTTGCAACTCTGCTCCTTTCTAATTATCAAGAGAAAGCACAGGATGGATTATAAGAGGAGACTGGGAGAGTGAAGAGACACAAAGACAAGCCCCACCAGCATTGTACACTCGCAAGAGAAACAAACTTTAAGTTTTAAGAAACAATTGCTGGCTGTCTGGGAGATGCCCAGGCATCAAACAATAAAGAACAGTCGAAAGAGGCGAGAGGCGAGCCCACTGCTGACTCCTGCTCCCTAATCCCCCGGCTCCAGTGAAAGGCCAGCTGTTGCCACCTCGTGTAGGGAGTCAGCAGGGCAAATCAACTGCAGGAGAAAAAAAGCTGCGGATATTGGAAAATTCTAATTTACTAGGCTCTCTAATATTTTTAACATTAAGGGCATCAAACTATATCATTAAAATGAGCCTGTGCAATGGCAGCCCAAGTAAAGGAGTTTATCACTGTTTTCACTTTCATTAGTAAATGAGGTGTAATGAAGTTACTCAAGATTGTACTGAAGCACATCTTCAACTCATATAAAGTACAAAAAGTAGGAAGCAATACACCGAAATTTATTATTACACATTTCAATGCTCCCAGACCAGCTCAAAAACCCCTCAACTTAGAGAACAGCCATTCTGCTCAAATATAGATTCTCTGTTACAAGAGGATCTTAAGACTCTAAGCATGAACACATCACACTGAAAACCTGTGCCTGAATTTTGGGCAACTTACAAACTACTTAATTCATAACGGTGGAATTTGACAGAATACACTTCGAGACATGTTCACAAGACATATAAAGAAAATTAACCCTTTCAATGTGGTCAGTGGCTTGGTTTACTTTAGTAAACACTTTAGTGTCCCCTTACCCAGATGTTCCAATTCTATCAAAGTTTTCATGTCCTTTCAAAGTTTAAATATTAAATCACTACTACCTATGTCTTTCTGACCCACTCTGCAAAGGATACTGCTAACTATAACCTTCCAAATGTAAAGGACTATATTTTATGTAATTATATTTTTCTATGGCTTGAGTTTTTTTTCCTCAAATTAGTTCAGCACAGTAGCTAAAAGACCTGGACTCAAATCTTTGCTTTCCCACTTACTACACATGTGTCTCTAGGCTTCCATATCCTTATCTATAAAATAAGACAAATGACTATACCTATGAGAATGCATATAAGGCACACAGCCTAATCCCGGCACAGCGAAAGTATTCAAATATTAGCTCACATTCATAAACAGTTTCTGATATAAACAGGTTCTGATATAAAAATGAAAAGAAATGTATTGTAAAGTCAGAAGGGAAAGACCGTAGATCTTAGAGCGATCGAAATGATTTGTAATGCCCCTTTAATTCCTGGGTATCAAGGGTTCTTTGATTATGTGCACAGAGAATGAAAAGTAATTCAGGCTTTAGTGAACAAGATTTTAAAAAGAAAACTAAGCTCTAAATCCCAAGCAATTGATAGGAAGGTCCAAAACTCACACTACCCTAGTTAACAGTTGGTACAACATTCATATAACAAACGATGAAAGAATTTCCATGCTGTTTTGGTGAAATGCACTTTAGCAACATTACAGCAATTGTTACCGGTGCCCAGATACTCCATTTCCAGGGTGGGATGAACAACTTCCAAAATGTCTGTGAGACGCTAGCACTATCACTTGTTTTATATGGTGACAATCATAAAAGATTTCACAAATCATAAAACAGCTCATTATAGAAAGAAAAACTTGGAACTGAGCTATACTATTCTAATCCTCCCCTCTTCAAAGAAGGCATTTTAAAACTGCAGTCTGTTTCAATAAGTAGATTGAACATATTATTAACCCAAATAGATTTTATCTAAGTTGACACTATATTTAAATATCTATAAAAAATCCTTTGAAATAAAATCTGCTATATAAAATCAAAAGAATTTCATGAAGGTTGTAGTGGGCATATTTCAACGCTAAACAGTTCTAAGTGTAATCTGATGCTGTAAATAAGGAATTTAGGTGGAAAGATGAGTCATGTCTTTTATCAAACTGTCCAGGAAGTAACTCAGCCTTTTGACATATTCAGAGATCACATTTTAAAAATTCTAATTTTCTCTAAATTATTTTCATATGACCATGATATATTTATATAAACAAATCCAGTTATAAAAACAACTTTTTACCCTTTTTATGTAAAAATCATCTCAGACTCAGAGAAAAGCTGTAAGGATCCTACATAGAACATATTTTTTCTGAATAATTTACTGTCATTACATCCCATATACCCTAAATACTGTATTATTGTGTATTAGCTACAAATAAAGATATTTTCCTAAATAATCCCAATTTAATCAAGATTTAAAAATTAACGCTGATGTATTACTACCATGTAACCTTCAGATCTCATTCAAGTTTTGCCAACCGTCCCATTAATGTCCTCTAGAGCAACAAGGTCAGGTTCAGGATCACACATTGCATTGTTTCCATGCTCTTTCGACCTGGAATAGTTCCTCACGATTTCCTTGTTTCTCATGATCTTGATACATTTGAAGATTACAGGCCAATTATTATATAGACTGTGCCTCAATCTGGGTTTGTCTGATAGACCTTTATGATTGGATTTAAGTTATACATCTTTGGCACAAATATCCAAGGAGTGACACTGGGTTTTTCCCACTGCATTCTGGAAGGCTGCACACAGTTCTGATTTGGTGGTAACTGATAATAATAACTCTGACGGCTTGATTAAGGTGGTTGTTGCCAGCCTTCACCACTGTACAGTTACTTTTTCCTCTTTTAATTATTCTGTGTGGAGATACTTTGTGTGCTTATATGAACACCACATTCCTAATCACTGGTTTTACTGATATAATTAATTTTATTCATTTGCTTACACAATCATCAATTTATGGAATCCTGTTTTATTAAATGGGTCACAGTCTGTACCTGTGATTATTTATTTTGATGCCCGAATTGTCCTAGTTGTGGCCAGCGGGAGCCTTTTCAAGCTGGCTTCTCTGCCTTGTTGCCATGTTCCCATCTCCCTTCACGTACTTTCTTACTTTCTCATCTTAGGAAGCTCCAGGTTCATCCTAACGTTTTCTTGCTCCAGCTGTGGATTCCACTACATCTCCAAAGAGCCCTGGTTCCTACGTACGACTTCTTTTCTACAGACAAGAAGGGGTGGGCTCTTCTTTCATTTCTTTGGTCTTTCTAACTCAGGACAATCAGTTGATGAATTTCCAAAGGAAAGTGGTGAAATGATTTAGAACTGAGCACATTTATTTAATAAGACTGGCAAAAAATACGATGCATCAAACTTTCCCGAGCCTCCACAATACTCTGCCCCTGTACTGATTTGAAACTGTAGTAAAAACTCTTTTGGCTGCTTCCCTTTCTCTGAATTCCGTTAACTATATATTCTACTTGAATATGCTGTACTAAAAACTTTGATCCAAGTAATACAGTAGTTACTGTCCAAACTTTGAAAGTTTTCTGGCTGAAAGGATCCCTGACCATATTCCCAAGTGTTACATTAAAGATAAACAGTATGGGAAAGGTACTCCCAAGATTCTTCTCCAACTAATAGACAAAGTCATGGCTCATCTCCTTCAGTGTGAATGATGAAGCCGAGTCACTGGTGAAACACTTGCTTCCAAGGCCATTATTTGGTACATTAACACGACTATAATTTTATATGTACAAAAGTAGTAAATCACTTCAAGGGAGTCATATGAGTACTTTCTCAGGAAAACCAGCAGGATAATCTAAGACTTGGCTTGACAGTGCACAAATCTGTGTTAGCAATACACTTTCTTCAAGTAATCAAACTGGGACTGGAACGTAATGGGGTTATATAAGGCTCTATTACAAAACATGAGAAAAGACCCACTGTTTTTAATCACTCACAATTATATATGCTGGTAAAATACAGTGAAGTATTTCACTGTCTGATAACCATGTCCAGGGGGATACAAAAGAAATATATTTGTACACCTTGCAACACTGACACACCTCTTCCTGTAACAGCACTAACGTGGCATAAAATTGTGAAGCAGGGACTTGCAAGGGGTTTTTGAACTAATTCTCCTCAAAACCCTCCTAGCAATATAGTAACTATTGGAGTGATTTTTACAAACAAAGAGGCTAAGGCTCTGACAGATATCCTGCCTGAGATAATACAGCTAGTGAAGGGCAGTTCACATTCCAACACAGATCTATAAGCTAGCACAAACTGAATTATTCTGACAACATGGCATGAAAAGAACTAAAAGAAAAGGAACAGAAAGTGGAAATGAGAGCTAAAATGAGATACGTTTCGAATACAAGATTATTTAAAGGCAGAAAGGAGAGAAAAGAGAGCAAACGACGTGCTGAGGTCACAGAGAAAGGGACGAGACAGTGGTAGAGTGCATGTGGCTGAGTCGCAGGGTATTAAACAGGAAAACCACTGGCTTCTCTCAGATACTCTGGGGTACTATAGTGACATAAATTCAGTTTAGAAACAGTTTTCAAATTTGAAGAATTTCTTCCTATTTAGTATCTGCTTTCTCTTAGATATCAGAAAACTCCTAAGACAGTAAATTTAAGCACACCTTGAAAGGAAAAATACTTTGTTTCATGAAATTACATAAGGGAAACTTGTAACGAAGTAAGCTCAGACAGAAGCACCAACCTCAGTATTTTTATGTTTATTTAACATAACTCTTTCACGGATTTCCTTGGGTTCTCAAGGATCTAAGTAAATATCAATATGTAATCCAAGTACCTGAAAACTAGGACTGCACTAGCATTCAGGAAAGAACCAAATATCCCCCACAAACTAAGTGATAAAGTGATCAGTAAGGCCAAGCTAGGATGGAGGTGTGGGAGCGGTGGTGAGAGGGGAAAGCCCTGTGGGCCTAGTGGAGGTGTTAGAACCTGAGCCGGGCAAAGAGGGTGTTCACATGGGGGTACCAGTGGCCTGGCCCGGTAGTGAGGAGAATATCTGTGGAGGAGGGCAGTCCAGTCTGGTGCAGGGTACCGGAGCACACATAGGATGAAGAGGGCGTCCTCTAAGAAAAGCAGGGCCTGGCTTCTGGTGAGGAGGGTGTCCTTGGGCAGGGGAAGACGTGGGAAGGATAAAGGGGGACATGCCTGGCACACGATGCCAGTGCATGAGCTCAGTAAAAAGGACTCTGTGAAGGGGAACGTGGCATGGGGTATCAGAGCCTGGATGAGGTAAAATGGGTGTCAACACAGGGTGAGGTGCTGTGGTGGTGGCCTGGAGTTGGGTGATCAGAGCCTGAGCTGGGTGAGAAGGATGCCTGTGCAATGAAGGGGACGGTGACAAGTTTCGTTACATATAGGGAGACTGATCAAAGTAAGTAAATATATTAAGGATACTTGGAGCCAGATTTCTCATTGTCAGCAAAAGGAGAAAAACAGAATGAACCCTGTATTACTGAATCAAAATGGAAAGTACCAGTGACAACTTATGGCTTTCAACATAGACGTATACATGTGATTAGGAATACAGGCGTAAACGTGCAGACGTGCATCTGCACATGTACGCACGTGTGCGCACACACGCACGAATGCATACAGCATCTGCTCCCCAGCTCCTTCCACTGAGAGGGTCTGGGAGCAGTGATAGTCCAATGACAATGAGCATTCCTAGGACCCAGCTCTTAATTTCTAACTACTATTCTGCAAAGCAAGGAAGCCGGATCAAAGTACAGGATGAGCACGGAACATCTTGTTACACGGAAGGACAATATCAGGACAACACGCGACACTTGAACAGGGTCTGAAGATTAGATGCAGTAACCAATCAGTGTCAACATCCTGATTCTGATGGTTGCATTATGGCTGCTACGAGAAACCTTGGTTTCTAAGAAACATGCATTAAAGTACTGCAAGTGATGGGGCTATGAGTTAGCACCTTTCTCTCAGTCAGTGGAAAAAATGTTCTTTGCATGCACATTTCTATAGTTTGAGAGTAACTGGATGAACAAATAATGGAAATGGGGAAGGAGAAAAGGCAGGAAGGTAGAGGGCAGGAAGAACCACTTACTGAGGTCTTCAGCCAGCTGAACTCGTTTGCCAGTGAGCAGTTTTACCTTCTTCTCGCTGTCTTCAGCAAAATCTTCCAATACCTCTTTCACATTTTTCTCTAATCGCCTGACTATTCAAAGTAAACAAAAACTTGAGGAGCTGTGTTTCTAATGAATGCACAAGGATGATAAAATTAGCAGTATTTGGAGGGTAGCAGTATTTGGAGGGTAAGTTCTTATTTTTCTCATCGAGTTTGATCTATTAAGTTCAAACTTCCCACAGTTACAGGGAGACTCTTTACTTATCATATAATACTTTTATCAGCATAAAACTAATACAATTCTCAGAGACAGTCATATTTAAGCCCTAACTCTTTAATGGAAGTGCAGGTTTCTCCCCCAAAAACTACATGAAGCTTAGGAGTCCTTTTCTAACAGAATTTTTGTGTCATGAGGGGAGACTCTTGGTACGTTTTATCTCCCATCTTTCCCAATTATGATTTACTTTCACTAATATTTTCAGGGCAGATTTAATTTTCAAATGTTCTAATAAACCTATTTTTAAAGAAGTATCTTGGCATCATTCTATTAAATGAATATTACTACTATTATTTTTGCTGTCAAAGTTAGAAAGTGGTCCCTCTGTGGCTTACCTTCAGTGTTCGTAAGTTGCTGCCTCAAAGTATTTGCAGTGATGGCAAGCATGCGTTGTATTCGCCAGAACAGGACGACATCATTGCATTCCAACTAAAATATTAGGTCAGTAAGATTACCAGATGCAAATTTAAAAGTGAAAACCATGATCACAAACACATACGACTGACTACTAAAGTTAATACCTATACCCTAAGCTTTAACAAAAAACCTCAGATTTATCTAATACACGTACTCCTATCGCAGACAGAAGCCACCGAATCATTTCTGCTCAGGGTTCACGAACTTCCGTGTGATTTGCATTCAATTTACCTCACTCCTATATAGCTTTGTTTTGATTCTGAGGACAAAGCAAATGAATCCGGGAAGTAGAGAATTTCATGACATTATATACAAGTGGAAATTCACAGCATATACCCTTAATTTGTATTTAGTTTCAGCTAACAACCATGTTAGCTTAAATATGTCCTTAGGTTAACCTCTTTTCTTCGAGCATGCATGCAAGCCAGTTCTGAAATGCAGCTTGTAGATAAAAATAAATTAATGATATGCTTCAAAAAGAGCTTATTCTGTAGAGAGGTCTTCTCAACGATTAAATTACGCAAAACACTTGCCATTTTTTACATAGGTATAGTTACATACAAATTTCCTTCAAGCTGTAGAAAACTCAAAAGCATTTTAGGGGCCTTTGATTACTAATTAATAGAGTTCTTTCAGAGCACTTCTACTTACAAGAAAATGCTCAAAATACATCAGTCTGCTGCCACCTAGCGGTTACTTTGTGAAACATGACATTACACTGTACAACTTCATACACTTCTTTCAAAGAATTATTTAAAGATTTTGGTGATATAAAGAAATACAATATAGGAAAAAGCACAATAAAAGCTGTTTTTGCAGGATGATGTCCACTACGCAAATGGATTATGTTATACACATGCACACAACTATAAAGATTAACAGACATATAAACATGTTAACTAAAATTACTTCTAGGTCAGGGGATTATAAGTGACTTATTCCTTAATAAGGAATATTAGTAAGTGACTATTTCCCTTTGCAATTTTCTTTTACATTTCTTTACTGTATTTGCACAACGATGTGTTATTTTCTAATACAAAAAAGTTAATTCTTAAAAAAAAAAAATTAAGTGGTTTAGTGCCTGTTCTCTGCACACAAAATCTTATTGTGTGTAAAATATAAAGTGGTAAAAACCTTAGAAAAGATAGGAGTTAGGTTATTCTTCAGACATAAATCATATATACTTTTTCCCAGCAGATCAAAAGACTTAAAACTAATGTTAAAGCTATAGTTAACTTTCAAGCATCCAAACAACCATCACTAAAAGCATTTTCCCTGGTTTTTAGACACTTTACCTCAGAATCTACAAAATGCCTTTGGTAGTAGTAAAAGCCTCTTCGACAAAGGTTACAATGGTTTAGAGCTGTTTTTAAGAAATGTCTTCTATAAACTTGGTGCCAAGTATCTTTAATCTAAAATGAAGAAAGAAAACAAAACCAAAGAGTTACTGTACACTCCCCTCAGGTTGACCAAACACATTCTGAAAAGTCATCCACGAAGTTTATTTATAAAAAAGTTAATTAAAACTAGTGGCAGTGTTATTCTACCAATTTTACCCATTAAGAAAAAATTTTTTTAAGACAAAAGATTAGATTTACCACTATTCTGACCCCTTACCAGTTTATATACTTCCAAATATGTAGTGTTTTTAACAACCGTTGTTATTACATTCAAATAATCATTCTGTAGAGTAGATAGGGTTGGGATTATTATTGCCCCTAGTTAAAGGTAAGAGGCCCCAAGGAAAAAGAGGTTGTGAGCCTTATCTAAGGACAGAGTCAGGACTAGGAAGCTGGTCTCAGACCATCAACCCAACAGTTATTTCCTTTCTGATTACTACATCTTGCTGTTACCATAGCAAAATGACTCCTGCCGTGTCATTATTACGTAGTTTGTCAAAGTGTTCAAGGTTCTTGCAAGCGTCTTTTCTAAGTAGACCAGTAATAATCGTACGCAGGTAGAACCAGTACAATCAACGCTATGTAACACAGAGGAAAGTGGAAGCTCAGAGATGATGTCAGTATTACTAGTGAATGGGATGGAACTGCGCTAGAATTTACATCTCTGACAGTAGTCCATCTGCTATGTTTGTCATAATTATCTTGTTATCTATTTTATAGCTTCATCAAGTGCACTGGAAGAACAAAATGTCTCTTGGAAAAAGGGCTGAGATTTTCTTGCTCAGAGAAAGTCAATATATACAGCCAATCCATATCCTAATATGCAGGCAAAGTCCAAGGATGGATAAATTAAATTCATATTCAACTAATAATTTCATGTAATCATTAGTTTTAATTTCATTTTTTATTTACAAATAATGCTACATGTAACAGCTTTAACTTGCTTTGAGTTTTACCAGTTTTCTTGTTCTGACCTCCTGGGGAATTTAAATTAAATATACTCATTTCTCAAGTGCAAAAATATAAATAGTAGATAATCTTTAAAAGAACTTCTGTGTGGCTCTGAAACTTCTTATATGATTGTTTTCCCTCTTAGAATTATTTTTCTAATTGGGTTTCACTTAAGTTAACTTAAGCTAATATTAAAATGAGGTTTTATTTTTATTTATTTTTTAATTTTTTTTTAACATTTATTTATTTTTGAGAAACAGAGTGAGACAAAGCGTGAGTGGGGGAGGGGCAGAGAGAGAAGGAGACACAGAATCTGAAGCAGGCTCCAGGCCCTGAGCAAGAGGTCAGCACAGAGCCTGATGGGGGTCTCGAACCCACAAACTGTGAGATCGTGATGTGAGCCAAAGTTGGACGCTCAATCGACTGAGCCACCCAGGCGCCCCTTAAAATGAGGTTTTAATCCCTTATACTCTAACTGGGGTACATAGGCCCAGAAACAGTTATTTTTTTCAAATCTTCCCCAAATAAGCATCATGAAGATAAGCAAAACATAGTCTGTAATTATTTTTATTCTCATATTTATTATGATGATGTGAGGAAAATGAGATAGAACCCCAAGGCACTACTCAATTTAATACAAACTTAACATTCACATTTTTTCTAAATCCACTCATACCTGATTAAGGCACTTTTTTTTTTAAGAGAGACAGCAAGTGAGCAGCAGAGGGGCAGAGAGAGAGAGAGAAAATCTCAAGCAGGCTCCACACTTAGCGTGGAGCCTGACATGGGGCTTGATCCCACCACGCTGGGATCTACCAGCTACCAGAGCTGAAATCAAGAGTCAGACACTCAACCAACTGAGCCACCCAGGCGCCCCTGATTAAGGTACATTTGACAGAGAAAACATATATATATAAATGAAACACACTGAAGCAGAACTTCTATTTTGCTATCTGAAACGGCGTAACGTGGTGCAGAGATGTGACTGGGCTTCACCTCCTTTTGCAAGAGCTAACTGCTGAACATGCCCAGGTACTTCACTTTTCCAAGTCTCAAACTCCTCATTACGAATTAAAGTATTACCCATAAGAAAACACCGCCAAGAATAAATCTCTACTCTGTACACAACCAAAGTGACTGTTTTTTACTGTCAGCAAAAGCACACGTGACCCAAGTCAGGTCAAGCACTTCTATATCCGAGTAACATGTGAGAAGTAGCAACATTTTACCACAAGAACAAAGATTAAGGAAGTAAGTTCAGGCTTTTCCGCAATATTTATTACCAAGCTTGGGTCCACTTCTACCCCTCGGGATTCCAGGTTCTTTCGCACTGTGGTTATCTCATCGCTTGCGAGATATGCCGGGTGCTCCTCGTTACACTTCAACATCTTCTCCAATTCGTTCTTGGTTTCGTTGTGGACAAACTTGAAATTGTTTAAAAGAGAATTCTGCTTTAGATGGTTCATGATTTGCCACGCTTATAAAAACAGAGCCCTGATTTTAGTTAAGTACACTGCTGCTGCACAATAGGTGACACGAGCCCCACACAGCAAACAAGAAAGAACACAGTCCCCAGCTTAGGATACAGGACAACAGCTCTGGGAAGCAGAATAAACTGGACTTATATGAGGAGAAAGAAACAAACAAGAAATTAGCCACATTTGTTATATATTTTGCTTTTGATCAAATGGTTTATTGTCGAAGTTACAGCACCAGGTAGCTTACTGTATACTTTCTTGACCTTAGAGTAGGATATCAGTCTAGGAAAGAGTACCCTGAATATAAGGGAAGAGATAATGTTCTAATAAATGCCTTGTATCTAAGAACTAGATGGCTGTAAGAACTTGCACCTGCTGACAGGCTTCTTTTCTGATAAATATGAAATTCATAGTTGGGATTTAAAAAAAAGGATTTCTAATAAAAATTGTGCTTTAAACTGCTTCTGCAAGGTGCTTATCATTCCTTTTTTTTAAATTTATTTTTAAATAATCTTTAAACCCAACATGGGGCTCAAACTCACAACCCCAAGATCAAGGGTAGCACACTCTATATCTATAGTTTGAGCCAGCCAGGAGCCCGAAGGTGTCAATCGTTTTTATTATTTATATTTTTTAAATGTTTATTTATTTTGAGAGAGGGAGACAGAGCACAAGTAGCAGAGGGGCAGGGAGAGGGAGACAAAGAATCCCCAACAGGCCCCGTGCTGCCAGAGCAGAGCTCAACGCAGGGCTCGAACCCATAAACCGCGAGATCACGACCTGAGCCAAAACCAAGAGTCAGTCGCTTAACCGACAGAGCCACCCAGGTGCCCCGATGCCTATCATTTTTAAAAGTACCTCCATTCTCTTCTTTATAACTGTTCATAATCTGAGGACCAAAGGAGGAAAACATACACTAGTGATAAATTTGAAAGTAAGACTTTTACACATTGTCAAATTATGTTTATCTTTCCTTTTTTCAATCTTTCCAAAACTGCATGATAAAAGAAGCTAGCTTCAAATTCACTGATTACTCTAAACAAGTTACTACCATAGCACTCTGCCCCAAACTGTAGCAAGCTACAGTATCTGAGTACTTCAAGAATAAAATGTAAATGTAAATAACTGGTTTATAAATGAAACTACTAATTAATATTCTCTGAAAACATGACACTTTAGAAAAACTATTACTTAATGAAGAGAAATTTCACATTTTCCTTTAACATCTGCTCTTGGTCTGAGGTAAGAAGGAAATCTTTATTTTTTTTTAATTAAAAAAAAATTTTAATGTTTATTTACTTGAGAGAGAGAGAGACAGAGAGAGCAGGGGAGGGGCAGAGAGACAGAAGGAGACACAGAATCCAAAGCAGGCTCCAAGCTCTGAGCTGTCAGCACAGAGCCCGACGCGGAGCTCGAACTCATGGACTGCAAAATCATGACCTGAGCCGAAGTCGGATGCTTAACTGACAGAGCCACCCAGGCGCCCCATAAATCTTTAATTTAGATGATACTCCCCAACTCTTCTTGTCCTGTTTTTACTTCTATCTGTCCACCTGTCCCCACCACCCTGGCTGTTCAGAAGAACACTACTCTCCCATGTATCCTGACCAAGATCTCCACAGTTCAGCTCAGACAAGGTGAGAATGTTCCAAAGGAATGGATTTTTCCCTAGAAAACTAAGGAAAAAGTAACAACATAAAAGCAAAAAGTAGTTTTCAGAGCACAGACTTCTCATTTTTAACGTAGGACAGTCTTAAATTTCTTTTCCTGCTTAATCAATCACTCAAAAAGACAGAAGGAACTATTACACAGCCACCTAAACTTGCAGTGTGAGATGTGGGGACAGTCTCAACCTCTTCCATAATCTGTTTCTCATGGTAACCTCCAGGAATGAGATCTACAACAGTGGTTTTCAACTGGGAGCAGGAGGGGTAGAAAGGTTAGAGAATAAGAACTTGATTCAGTAGGTCTGACAGGAGGCTTTCTTTTGAAACAGAAAATGAAACACGCACATACAAACACCTCCCAAGGCAGTCCTGATGTCCCTCTCCCTACACTCCAAATTATGGCTTCTGTTCTACAGTCTGGGTCTTACATATGCTGCCCTGAAACCCTGAAAGGAAAAGGGCTTTCTCTGAAGGGTTTCCATATTCCTCTCCTAGGCCACAGATCCTTCCATTAATCTTAAAACTTAATTTTCCACTTCCCTTGCAGGGATCCCCTACAGGTTCAAATTCCTGAGAAAATAGTTTACAACTAGGAATTATTTCTCTCTCAGAGCATTTGGCCACTAGTTGCTGAGGCAAGGTGCCAACATCGATTACTGTGGAGACTTTAGCCTAATTTCCCTAAACCCTGATGGGTGGACACCATTTTCCTTCCAGGTTTACCTGCCTCACACCAGTTCTTTTCAATCATTGCTTCTTCCAGTCTTAAAGTCAGATCACGTTAGAGTCTAATGGCTCTCCTAGAAATTCTTTTCTGACAGACCTCCTCCTTTTAGCCCATGTGTCAAGAGAGATAACTGATGCTCCCTGAAGACAGATGTGATCCAACTGCTAACCCTGTCTACCTCCTCAGGTTCTCTCCACAAAAATCCTATCAGAAAAAAGAGAAGAGGAAGACTGTTCCTTCCCTTTTTTATTTATTTACTTTATTTTTTTAATTATTTTATTTTTTTAAATGTTTATTTATTTTTGAGACAGAGAGAGAGCATGAACGGGGGAGGAGCAGAGAGAGAGAGGGAGACACAGAATCCGAAGCAGGCTCCAGGCTCTGAGCTGTCAGCACAGAGCCCGACGCGGGGCTCGAACTTACGGACCATGAGATCGTGACCTGAGCCGAAGTCGGAAGCTCAACCGACTGAGCCACCCAGGCGCCCCTCCTTCCCTTTTTTAAAGATAAATTGGGACTCATATCTGACAGACAGCTTATGGAAAAAAAAAAAAGGGCATGAAACTAACAAAAAAAAAAAAAAAGTTTATATAACTTAATTCTGTATTTAAGATGAAAACAAAACAATAAATAAATAAATAAGGAAACAGGGAAACAAGAATGATATGTCATTTGGCAATTTTCCATTCTCTTTATCTTCTCTCTTGATACTTCTGTATCTTGCTCTCCTTTCTCTAATTACATGGATTCGGACTGAAAGAGGACTGGATGCCACCTCTTTTTCTTAGTCATTACTACTTTCACTTGTGCATTTTGATTTTATATCCTGTTTTCACTCTTTGATTTAAGTAATGAATGTAAGAATGAGATGTGGTGTATGACTAAATGCTAGATAGGAAGAGGAGCCATAACAATAAGGAATAAAAAGAAGGTAAGGGATGGGAATTTGAATGATTCATACATCCTCCCTCTACTCATTTGTCAATTTATTTATACTTGCCTTTACCATTTTGTTCTTCTGAAGTGCTCATTAAATATTTATGGAATAAATTCTGTAATTCTAGTTCCTGTCTGAATTTTTATACCTATTTTGGGAATACAACAGCAAAAAATGCAAAAGAACAAAATAATCTGAATAGACAACAGAAAAATCCAGAAGTAACAGATGAGGTAAACAAAGTCACTGTATCTTTCATTCTGATTACATTTACTCTACATCCTCTGAAATTCGTATCATTTTTTATTTTTGTTTATAACTTCAACCTTCATTTTACCTCAAACAAGGAACTGAAATGAACAAAGTAATCAACCACAAAAGGAGCATGGTTCATTTCCCATTTTAGTAACATAGCTACTGCACTTGAAAAAAACAACTTGCTTTTATAGCTTACTACTTATTCTAAAATTTCATTATATTGTAGAAAGGCTGATATAAAACATTTGAAATTATTAAGATTGGTCTAGAAGGCATGCAAAAGTGGTATTTTAATGCTTGAATTAAAATAATCAAAATTATATCATAAGACCAGAGATTTGTTTTTTTACCTGTTCTTGGGTCCGGTTCTTCCAGTATAACCATCTCTTTTTCCAATCTGGACCTATCATGTTTTCAATTGCATTTTCAGCTGAAAAATTAAAAAAAAACTTTTTAAAAATTCATCAAAAATTTTATCATTTACCAAGTACATAGATTATAACTAATATTAAACAGTCTTATTTTATTAACTATTTTAAAGTGCTATATCAATATAAAGTCAGCTGAAATAAAGACAAAAAAAATTACATGATTGATATGGTACATGTAGAAGAAAGGATTTAATTATATATGTTTATAATCTGCGCAAGGTACAATTGGTATTGCAAGGTATACCGTTTCCATAGGTATAGAGGCAAACACTTAAATGGTCTTATAGTTTTTTCAGAATAGGAGTACATATGAACGTATGTCCAATTTATTTAATATTTTCCCTAGTTACTAAGCCATTGACTGAAAAATCCCACAAAAAAAATTTAACTATGTTATTAATGACAAAGCTATGAAATGTTAGTTTTATTTTTTTTTTAAAAACTTTATTTTACAAACGTTCATCAAGTTGGATGACCCCCCCCCCCCTTCACCACTGCGAATACTCACAACTCAACACATGTCCTACTTACTGTCCTTGAGGCGAGCCTGAAGAGCTTCTTCCATAAAATAAATAGCGGCATCCCACTGTTGTTTATCAGATATGGAACGGTCTTCTAAAGCATTGTGCTGGATAACCCTCTGAAATAACAAGGAAAGAAAAACAGCCAATTTTGATCTATCTAGGCCTTATAATCTTAGTAACTGTATTCAAATTGACAGCTTCTCAAACATCCAAAAGAACAGATGTGCCTAAAACAACATAAAAGTATGCCCCTACCATGCAAATTCAGGTCTTATTACCTGCCCACTTGTCAGCTTTCTTCCCCAAAATATAAACAGTGAAGACTTCTTCCTATCCCAAATTGAGTAAGCTATGTCTAAGATCGAGAGAGGTATGTTACACATGTAACCGCATAAAATCTGCACCTAGAACCCTAGTAACTCAGGAGTTAATGATTCAGATCATCGCTACCTCTCCTTTTTGCCATATGATCTGTGTTCAAACATGAAAACAAACACTTATTCTAAAATAAATTACAATTATGACCAGCCCACAGTGAGATATGCATTATCCTGGAAAACTTTTCAATCTTTCAACAGTCCTCCTCAGAACTGTCTGGGAAGAGAGCAGGTGCTTAACCAGGTTTGATTATGGTGATGAAACGTTCCACATAACAAAAGATCTGCTGGAGGTGGTTGGATTTGGTGAAGGTCAGGAGTCAGGCTTTGTAGCAGAGTCAGGGCTTGGGCCTGAGTTTTGCCAAGGACAATAATAGGGCTGCTTAAGAACTAAATAAAATCTGCTTACAAAATACACTGTAGAGTTTCAGGCACCTTCCAAGCATTCAACATGTGGCAGTTAGCATTATTTTAGAAGTCTAACATTGTATGACTCAAATCCACTGAAAACCAATGCATCTAATTCCTTTTATTACCACGAAGGGTAAAATGAGAAGCAGCTATCTGAGCCATCTGTAGATCAGGTCCATGTAATGGCTAGTGGACAACAATTTGTGGAAGTTAATAGAAGCCTCTTTACCGCAAAGTTTGACTTTTTTTCTGAAATGCTAGCCAAGAAAGAAATAGCAGAGAAATGTTAAAGGACTAATTACAGATGGTTAAACTATTTCTTTCCCCTCATTATTTTAAATTCAGAACCTAATTGAAATGGTCATATAAAAACAGCTTCCTACAAAAAGATACCAATTTGAGAAATTATATAAAAGCATGAGGCCGACACCTTAACATACAAATGACATACCAAGCTGTCCTCCGCAAAATCATTCCACTTGTGGCGCTTAATACTTTCTTCCTTAACAGCCTCTTTAAGTTTATCAAATATGTCATCATGCTCTTTCCCTTTTGGTTCTGTCATGAAGCGGGAAAATTCTTCTTGTAGGGTCTCCCAAGCAACCTAGATTTAAAAGAAAAAAAGCTGTATTCACAGTACATACTTATATTTAATATGTAACATGACACACATGTGAATTAAAGCCAAACAGATAAAATAAGCTTATCACAAAGTACATATGAAACCCCCTTTTTTTTTTTTTTAAAGGCCGCATACATAAACACTGGCCTAGAGATCTCACACTGGTAGCTAGTGGGGTAGATTTGGCGTCCTGACATGTTGGCATGTTTTGCTAGACCTACATGGTGTTTTAAATTTTAACAAACAGAGCCAACATTAAAAAGAGAGAGACTTCATATAAAAATCTGTGTTTCCAGCCTCTCTTGAACTATCCGGCAGCACTGTACCCACATTCCTACATAACGCTAGCTGGAGCTGAAAAGAAATTGCCCCCTTGACTTAAGGTCTGTACTCCAATCAGCCCCCAGACTTAGTTCACTAATTTATTTCCTTCTGTACAAGAGGTGAGTCTGCCTGCTTCTTTCATTCTGCAGAAAGTTTAAAATTTCATAACGATTTAGTCTTCTTCACATGTTTGCCTTTATGCAAATATATGAAGCAAAGCATCAATACCTTCAGAGCCCAGCAGTATTCAGGCTCTATCACAGCTAACTCCTAATTACCTGAAGGAAGAGCCCAGTGCCAGAAGTAATGAAGAACTAAATCTACTTATGATTAAGTGGGCTGGTTAATGCTGTGTTTTTTATTTAGCCCTGGTCCTTTTAAACATGAAGAAATCACGGCATAAAAAAGATGGCTGTTCAAGAATATCCAGTGAGGTATTAGAATCTATGTTTCCTGACCTTCAGCAGATCCTCATGTCTCCGCCACACTCAGGTGAGAAGGGAGAAGGCGGCAAGAGACAGAATGACCACTTCCACGGCCGAGCCTTAGGATGTGAAAATATCCTACCGTGGGACCGGGGCCGCACAGATGTTTTTAGGTTGTGAGGAGAGCTGGTGAGTGATGGCAGCAGCTCTCTAGCTATTCCAAGGGTAAGTGTGTGGAGAACTGACAGGGGTCAGCGGTATGCAGCTTCAGCAGAGCAGCTGCCAGCTCTCAGAAAGAGAAGCTCGAAGAAACTGAGAAAACAGGTGCAGTCAGGGCTGGAGCAGGACAGGAGAGGGGGGAATGACGCCCAAATAATTAGAAGCTGACAAGGTAAGTATGAAAAATGAAATTATCTTTGACACTGACTCTCATTTTGTGAGCAACCTCACAAAGAGGCACAGGACACACCGCGTCTTACTGAGCGAGCGCAATCGTTCTTCAGACTAATACGCGTGGCAGATCAGCTCAGGGGATGCTCATCATCACAGTAACAGCAGCTGGCATTTACTGCGCAGTTACCGTGGGCCAGGTGTGTCTAAGTATTTTATGTATTACGCACATTTGCTCCTTATAACAATCTGCAAGGTGGGCAACATCGTCATCCCTATTGTACAAGTAAACAGAAAGGTTAAGCACCTGGAGTCCAAAGATCACCCAACTACTACGTGGTACAGCCAATGTGTAACAGATAAGCATTCTTTAAGGGACTTTCTTATAATTCTTGGTCTAATGTTCTGGCAGGATCCTAACTAAGGAAATGATTATTTAAGTGCAACTGAGCCCTGCAGAAAATCAATAGATGAAATAGTTCAACCATTAAACATTTTTCTTATGGGATCCTTATTCGCAGAAAAAGTTAAAAACAGTTCACAGTTAAGCAAATTTTGCTGGTTTTGTTAAATGCTATCTTTGGAACAGGACCAATGCCCTCGGAACAACAAAATGCCAATTAGTAAATTTTTATAGTAGTAGTAACTGGTAATAGCATTAAGGCTGACCCCAACACAGAGATAAGGAATAGAGAATAAATGGAGCCTAAAGACCAAAAGGAGAAAAAGTGGCTGTGATGGGAATAAAACCTAAAATTCATGGCTCCTACTCCCTTCACATAATGCTTCTTACCCATTTAATTAAATTATATCCTAACCTCTACTGCTTTATTAGGAAGCTGTTTATCAGTCCACTGTTTAAGCTTGATGTCCACTGTTGTATTAAAAGTCCCTGAATTCATGGTCTGTGCAGCTGGAAGATAGATGTTTTCAATCACATGAGTTGATACTCTTTCCCACAAAGACTGCTGAAGGATTTCCTCCCTGAAATTAGACAAAACAAGTTTCAAGAACATCAAATTTAAATATTATATTGTTTTTAAAAACAGCTGCATTGAAGTATCATATTTACAGTGCTGACATATGAACATACCTGTGTATCACCGCAATCAAGAGAACCAACCTATCCACCATCTTCAAAAGTTCTAGCCGCTGGATCTGATTTCAGTTACTAGAGGTTGGCTTATATTTTCTAGAATTGTGTGTAAATGCAACCATACAGTATATACTCTTATTTTTGTCTGTCTTCTTTCACTCGGCAAAACCATTTCGAGATTTCTCCATATTGTTGTATCGATGTTTCACTCCTTTTTTTAAAAATTATTTTTAAGTCTATTTATTTGAGAGAGAGCGATTGCAAGTGGGGGAGGAGAAGAGAGAGGGAGAGAAAGAACGGGAAGCAGGCTCCATGCATTGTGAGTGCAGAGCCCAATGTGGGGCTCGATCTCACGAACCATGAGATCATGACCTGAGCTGAAATGAAGAGTCTGCCACTTAACTGATGAGCCATTCAGGCGCCCTGTCTCACTCCTTCTTATTGCTGAGTAATATTCCACTCCATGGATCTGTTTACGTAGTTAGCTGCTATTGGACATCTGCGTTGTTTCCCACCGTCAGTTCTTCCAAATGAAGCCGTAATGAGCTTTCACATGCAAGTCTTTATGGACACATACTTTTGCTTCTCTCGGGCAAAATATCTAGGATTGGAAGAGCTGGATCATTTGGTAGCTACATAGTTAACTTTTTATGATACTGCCAAACTGTCCAAATGGGTGAACTATTTTACATTCCCACCAGCACAGTATGAGAGTTCTAGATGCTCTGCTTCTTGCCAACATTTGATATGGTTAGTCATTCTGACAGGTTTACGGTGGTATCTCATTGCAGTCATTTGCATTTCCCTAATGGCGAATACTTTTAAGCATCTTTTCCTGTGCTTATGTGCCTATACAGACTTTTTATGTATTGCTGAAAAGTGCAGTCCAAGACTGAGAATTTCTAGGTATAATTTTAACGATTTATCAGACCACAGCACAGAGCACAGAGATGTTATGGGATATTGCTAGGTAAAACTGGTCAACACATCATGATAAAGGCAACACTATAAAGGATGCATAATCAAGTTGAGAATCCTGCCTTAAAAAGTACCTTACAAGACCACACATCTCTAAGCAAGAAAAAAACAACTATTTCAGTGAAGAAAAAAACTGAACTCTCAAGAAAATATGTATTTGGCTTCTCCCAAACTAATTTCTACTGAGAGATAATACGACAACATACAAAAAACATTCTGCTTACCAAAAGCAGTCAGCAACCTCAACCGTCTACGACAGCCACTTTTGTAGCAGCAACATCCCGGCTGTCCAGAAGCCAAGATGCAATTTTCTTAGTTGAGGAGCGCCTACACTCCCTCCCATCCAAGACTACTCATACTCACTTAACATTTTGTGTAAAGTCAAGTGTACTGAGTCAATCGGCTTAGCTGCTGGTTTCCCCTTGCTAATTTTCAGGTCTTTTTTTGGGTTACAAGCAGAAAACAAAAGAAAGAGTGTGAGGAGAGGACACACCACAGAGGACCAGAAGGACAAAGTCAATTTAGTCATGGTGTTAATGACACATAATGATAGGCGGAAAATTTTAGGAGCAGGCTGGAAGAAAAAAAGCTTGTCAGTGCCTCCAATTTGGATAAAATTTTAAACACAAACTCAAATTTCTGAAAGATAAGCAAAAAACCAGGATCCAGCCTCTGACCACCAGGGCTTTATGCCACTCCTGCGTCAGAAAAGACTTGGTCTGTTACCTCCTCCCAGGGGTCTGTGGGGGAGGAAGTGACATTCCAGACACCCTTTCGAGGAGATAATAGCAAAATCCCAGACCACCAAATCCTGACGAGCTTAGGTAATGTTCGCAGAGGAGGCTGTTTTCCAGTCCACCACAGGGAGCTCCTGTCACCCATCCTCACCTGCCCTTTTGTCACCAAGCTGCTGTCCTCTGTCCACACTCCCCCTGCTCCTCTCCCTCATAATCATGTTTATTGTGCCCCCAATACTCTGTTCCATAACAAACAAACCGCTTTACATTCCCACTCTTCCCCCGTTCCATATATCCTCAGACCTTTCTGGCTTTCCCTTCCAGACAGTGACTGTCCTCACATCCTGCTGACTGGAAGGTGCTTAGTTAGGGAGTGGAAGCCAGGTTCCCTTCACTCCAAAATCTCTTCCCAGACAAGAGTCCTCAGCTCTCGTGTAAACTCCAGTGCTGTGAGGCCAGTTTACACCGTCTGCTACCCTGACTTGAGCCCTTGTTTACGTTTCCTAGCATGTTTTAGATGATGGTAGACTTCTCTATTCTAAATTTTGCCATCATCTAGGGAAAAGTCCATAAACACACAAAATTCAGTTAACATTATAGTTCTGCTCATTCACCTCTGTACTTCCAGGATCTTTGTCTATACTGCATGTTAATCAAAACACTTTTCAAAATAGAAATTTCTTCTTTCAAAGCAAAGGACTTACCCTATATAATAACTTCAACCAATACAGAAAAAGTAGTAAGTCCTCCATAATTCCCCTTTCAGTGGTATAACCACTATTCACAGCTTTATTTATCAATAAAACATTTAATGCCTGCATAAATATTTGTGTGTTTACATAAGTGGATCAAATTGCACATACTATGTTAGTTAAAAGCATATTGTACCGTTTTCCATGTCAGTTTCCTACATTTTTCCATAGTGTCATCACAGTAATACACTCTATGAATAAATCAAATATGACATAATTTCAAATAGGAAACGGAAGTTTTCAATTTTTTTACACTAATTCAAAACCATGGTGACAATTCTTACGATTCTTATGTTCATCTTTGTCAAATATATCTTCACTCCTATAAATTAGCAGCAATGTAATTACTGTGTAGAAATGCACTCACTGTTTAATGAACTTCTCCATTATCTACACATCTAGTCACTAAATCCTGTCAATTCTATCTGCTAGGTGACTCCTCAAATATTTCAAAACTGTCTCTTCTCCATCTGCACCATCCTGACTCAAGTTCAAGGTGCTATCATCTCTCATCTAGTAATTTCAGCAGCCAGTGGCCTCCTTGCTCACTGCCTCCTTCTTCACAGCATCCCACTTGCCCTACTATAAAGATCTTTCTAAACTGCAAATCTGCCCTAAAGATATTCAGTGGCCCTTGGTGCTCATGGGATAAATTCCAAGCTTCCAAACATGGCTTGTATGGCCCTTAATAACCTGTATCTTGTTTCTATCTACTGTTTTCTCTCCTGCCTCTTGCCTCCTACTATGCTAAAGCTGTAGGTAACACCCCTCAGCCACCTGTGTCCCCTTGCTTTCTCTCATCTCCTGGCCTCTGCAATTCTCCTGTCACACCACTTATTCTTTAAATCCAGGATTATGGTACCAGAGATCTTTTCGATTCCTCAAATCTGAGTCAGGGGACTCAACTGTGCGTTCCCATTTTCCTTTCATTTTTTCAAATTTCAACAAAATAAACTCAGTACTTTTAACCAATAGCTGTATGCATAACACTGTAGCATTTTTTAAAGTGTTTCTATAAATCCAGCCAGCTATCCTTCTAAATGACATATGAAAAAAAGATCTATCTATCGTAACAGTCACATAATGTTAACGATATATCAATATCTTATGCTTAATGTCAGCAATCAATCCCTGATGATCAGGTCAGGTATATTGTGTGGAAACACTGAAAGCCTATTTCTCCCTATAATGCAACTTACGTTGAATATAAACCCCCAATAACTTTCTTAAAATATAGTTACAGTAGACTAGAATGCCTTTAATAACAAACTATCATGTTTAGGACATAAAACGCTTGTAACACTGTTTCCAGATCACCAAATATAGATCAAATAGTCCTGGCAATGAAATAATTAACATCTTAGGCATGCACCCTAAAATATCACATAAGGCATTCATTATGCAACAAGAACAAAATACTGCTTAAGGCAACATCAACTATGTCACAAAAATAAAATATTTTGGGTACAATGCAGTTGAATTCAGTGTGGCATGAACAGTTACAATTAGGACCTGCTATTTTGATCTATGTTTGTATCAAGCTTTAGAACCAGGAAAAAAAAAAAAGTTGATCTGATAAAATACAGAATCACCTGCTCCAGCGGCTCACAAAATACATCGCTAGCAGCTAGATGTCCTCCTTCCCTCCCCTGCCTTCTCTACAGGCACTCTGGAAATATAGGCTTCTCAGCCCTTCACAATTCCCTTCAGCCACCTGCATACTAAATAAACGGTGTTTAACCTCATGGTTCACTTTAGTGCAGGAATACTTTGATTTCAGACTGTTCTGCCCAAACGACACTAACCATTTCATCTGGTGATGCCAGGAATTTACAGAGGCACCCTATTTTTCTCACATAAACAGCATTACCAGCTATTACAGTTTACATATCACTTTTCGTGTATACTGTCCTCATATAACCTAGAATGGAAGTAGTGTTCATTCTTTATGCGCGTGCGCACGCATGTGCGTGTGAGTGTGTATACACATCCACCTCTCGCAATTTCAAAAGCCATTTGGCTTACAGAAAGCCACAGATTGGTTTAAAATACAAATAATAACAAAGATAATCTGGATATATATACACATTTGACTAATCAATCAACAAGTATAGATAAGATCAGAATCCTTAGAGGAGAGGAGATTAAAAGTAGGCAAATTTTGACTCCTTAAAGAAAATGGTTCACCACTGAGGAAGAAAGGGCACCAGGATGGGGAAACTAGCAACACTGAATTCAAACTTAAGTACTGGACACTAACTGTCTAGGCTCAATTTTGATAATCTTCAACTCTTTACAGAACCTCTTCAACAGAAGAGGTACAGAAAATATTTATAAAGAATGGCAATAAGGATAGTTCTATTCCAAGAATTATAAATTCTTAGAAACAGTATAGGCTTCATTAGAAACATAATTTATGTACAATGAATTTGTTCATTAAAATATGACTGCAAAAAAATCAAGGCTATTTATACATAGCTTACTTGAGGTACATAGAACCTATTCTGGTTAGTGTCCCATTCCAATAAATTTAAGAGTGCCAAATTCACATACACATAAATAGAAGGTGATAGTTTGCCCTGAGAGAGATTTGCAGGAGTAGTTTTCAAAAGGATGGATTTACCTGCTATTTTTTAAGAATCTCAAACAGAATTCAACTTGAAATATTATTTGTACAAAACATATGAGGTGTATATTATAAAAAGCACCAACTGCTCCTGCTCAGAAATGAGAACTTAAAAATACATACCCTTTTCCCTTTACAAACCAATTTTCTCGATAGTTTTGTTCTCTGTGATTAATCTAACAAGAGTAACCAATTTTGAAAGACTAATCTTTAAGCACAATTTGATGAAACTTTTGCCTAAATGACTTTAAAGAAATCAAAATTAAGTGTTTATTAAGTATAAGGTAAAGAAAAACCTAAGATGAAACAAGACTTAAAAAGACTGTGGAGAGAACAATTTTTCAGAATATCTTTTCTGAAATATACTTAAATAATTTATTGTACTTAAATACTTACCTGGTTAGACAACAAAAGTGGTTATGTTTTGAAAAAAGACATACTTTTATACTATTACTTATTTACTAAGTGTTTTGGGGGATGAACCAAGGCTACAATAAATCACTGCTTTATCAACCTAAATGTTAGTATTTCATTATGATCTATATAGCAATATTTTTGAGAAAAGGTCAAATACTCACCAATGTTTTGGTGTGACCTGGCTCAGACTGATAACTTCATCGAGGATTTCGTTTTTAGCTTTTTCAAATAGTTCATTCTAGGTAATATAGATACAAGTAAGTAAGATTTTCACAAGAGAGTCAATCTGCCCTGCCATGAGTTTCAGAGATCTCTACAAAGGCCTCTGACAGGCAAGCAGGCTGAGCTTAGGTTTGAAGCAGGCATGACCAGCAAATAATGCTCTTCTCTTCTAGTCTCATTTTTAGGAATGAGAAATAGCGAGATAAGGACAAAGACACTGACACAAATGTCTACCTTATTCACTCAATGCTCACTGTAGTTTTTCATGTAACATTTATTCAGTCAGGTAAGTTTTTCACATAACAAATGTTATGTGAACGTATTAGTACATATTAACTTAGTCCATTAGTATTAGTAAACTGATGCTGTTTTATAAAAGACGGCATTTTAAAATCAAGGAATACCAATATTTAAGTCCCACTAATCAGAGTATATTTCTCCACAGTAAATGCTGAAAAGGTAAAAGAGTCGATGTACGATTTTAAAAAGTCTGTATTACATAAATATGTTAATTCTAGAAGACCTTTAAAGAATGTTCTTCATTTTATCAGAAAACATTTTTAAATACTTGCTTTAGTATCTTATGATCTGTAATTATTTTTTAATATTATGTAATAAATAATTTAAATTATCGTAGAAGAGATAACTGCTCCGGGAATGTATTCTTGCAGCTCTACATTAGTAATCCTATGGTCAAAACCGAAGCAGGTTGGCTTACCAGAGTTTGCTCATCAACATAAATTTTTGTTAGAGCACAGTATCAAATAAGACATATACAAAATACATGAGGTACACAAACGTTACCCGGTCAAGTTCTCGTAGGCGAGGATAGTTATTCTTCCACTCAGTTTCAAGGTTAAAACGTGTTGCTAAGGAAGAAGAAAAGGTGTTCCAGTTTAAGGATTCTCTTTCTTCCCAGCTGCAGTGGTTAAAGGTGATCTCACACATCTCTGTACTAACAGAATTGCTGAGTGCACGCCTATGGCTCCTGAGTGCCGTGGGCTCTCAACATGTCAGAATCTCACCTCTGCAAGTTTTCCAAACTAATCTCCTTGACTTTAGTTTCTCCATTTTCAATCCACAACACACACAAGGGAACAGCTCAGTACAGCTGCTAAAGGCATGGATTCTGGAATCACACCACCAAGATTCAAATCCTGGGTCTATTCTCGACCGTGTATGAGCTGGGTGCACCACTTAGGTAAGTTACTTTGTGCCCCAGTTTCTTCTTCTGTAAAATGAGAGTAACAACAATACTCTTAAGGTTGCTGAGGGACTCAGCAGGTGGACTTTCCACATGAGAAAAGGGAAGGTAAGTATACTCTCATCAAATGAAACTACGGAAGCAAAGCCAAGGAGCAAGAAAGCGTGGCATTCAGGAACTGGTACAAAGTAGCTGAAGCACAGGCTGCTCTGCCCCCCAACACCAGTCCCCTCCTCCCTCTAGAAGGGGGAATCTGAGTCCACTATGGTTTACTAAGCTCTTGCTCTCAAACCCTACTGCAAACTTTCTACTCGGTTAAAAATCTGCAAAGTCCTCCTTGTGATGTTTCCTCTCAAGGTGAAAGTGTTCTCATACGACAACTAAAGATTTGTATTTTTTCCATTTTCCACATATTACCTAACAGAAAATGAAGTAAAAAGCCACTGTTAAAGGAATAAAAAATCTGACGGATGCCTAACCTTGCCAACTAATAAAATGTCTAAAGTTGTCAGCTTATTTTAAACAGCCAACTTACCTTTGAAACTATCAGCCTGTTGCTCAACAGACTCTCGTACCATTTTCCAAAAGCAGTCTGATACAGCAAGGCTTAAATTTCTTGTAGTCACTTGGTGTGCCTTTAGCATGCTTGTCCTATTACAAAATAATAAAAGCTAAAGTACATAAAAATGGCAAGAAGGACGATAACTATCACCAAATTTGAAAACGTGCTCGTTATGATAATGTAATGAGAATACCACTCTCACATTTTATACTAGCACTATCTAATAAAACATTCTGTGATACAGACAACGTCCTGTATCTGAGCTATCCAACATGGCAGCTACCAGCCACATGGGGCTATTGAGCCCTTGGAGTGTATGGCTAGTGTGCTGAGGAACTGGAGTTTTAATTTCTTTAAAGTTAACTAATTCACACTTAAATAATCACCCGAGGCCGGTGCCTGCCATGCTGGACACCTCAGTTCTCTACACCTGTCAGTTCCCGTCCCCATAGATAAGACTCAAGACTATGTTTGCAAGAACTATCTTGATTTACTGTACTAATGCAGAGGCAAACATACCTTGCCATTTTAAGAGACTCTCTACATACAAGGTAATTCAGTTGTCATTTAACTCTTCCTTTTTACTGTTTTTCAGGATATTATTTTCTGTCAATATCTATTTAAGGATACCCCTTTGACATCCCCAACCCCCACTCTCACTTTCCCCAATACTGAAAGAGAAACGAGTACATGTATTTAAAAATCTAAATTTTGAATTGTTGGGGGCGTCTGGCTGGCTCAGTCAGTAGAGCATGCAACTCTTCATCTTGGGGTTTTGAGTCTAAGCCCCACATTGGGGGCAGAGTTTATTTAAAAAATAAGTAAACATAAATACCAGAAGGATGGGTTTCTTCAAAAAAATAAATAAAAATGTAAGTGTTGATCTTAAAAAAGTCACTTCATAAGTAAAACAACTAAAGATGTGTCCGTTGTCCTTCAGTGCCCATATCCCCAGGGGCAGTTTTTCATGCGAGCATGTATTGTACCGTGTGATAAGCTGCTCCTAATTCTTTTTTTTTTTAATTTTTTTAATGTTTATTCACTTTTAAGAGACAGAGAGAGACAAAGCATGAGCAGGGAGGGGCAGACAGAGAGACACAGAATCCATGAAGCAGGCTCCAGGCTCTGAGCTGTCAGCACAGAGCCTGACGCGGGGCCTGAACCCATGAACCACAAGCCCACGACTTGAGCCGAAGTTGGACGCTTAACTGACTGAGCCACGCAGGCGCCCCACGCTGCTCCTAATTCTTAGTACCCTGCAGGCCTGCCTATTACATCCAGATCACTATTTCAGAAAAATTCTGGAAATTCAATGACAAACTAATACTATAAAGCAAACTTTAAGTGAGAACAGCTTAAGTTACTCCCTCCAAGTATTTAAAACATATACCTACTTTAGGAGTTTTGAATTCTGAAAAAATTCTTCTTCATATTCTCTTATAGCTTCAATGCTTTCAGAGCTGTTCCCTAGGGAAAGACAATGAAATTCTCACTAAGAAAATTAATCTTTATTATTTGAAAACAACAAAAACTGAAATTGTAAGAATCCATCTTTGCATACCTTTTCCTGTTACAACAGCAAAATAACCTAGAGCTTTCATTGGGAAGAGTTTTCCTTCAATTATCTGCTGAATCTATTTTTAAAAGTGGGAAATAAATGTGAGATGCAGGTTTATATAATTTTTTGAAGCATAATATACTATTCATAAAGCAAACTTAATAATGCTGTATATACATCCTCAAATATATAAATCTATACAAAAGTATTAAAATGTTTTTCGATTGCTACCTGAGGGGAAAAAACACATTTAATTTCACTACACTACAAGATGCATTATGAAAACTGGGAATGCTGTACAGTGCTTTGGGGTCAGGCCTTAGTTTAATTTCAGCTCCTCCACTCCTTAGCTATGCAGCTTTAAGTAAGCTGCTGAACTTTTTCAAAATGATGGCTGAAAACATGATATGAGGCAATATGGTAGGTACGTTACCACAGTGCCAGGCATGCAGAGTCGCTCAATAAATAGTAGCTGCTGTTTTTATTTTCCCATACTTTTCTTCAAATATATAAATCCTAACCAAGTTGGACTTTTTTTTCTCTTTTTTTTACAAATATTGGGATCCACTGGCTCTTTTAGGGTCAAAACCCTTTTCTAAACGTATTAAAAGCTAGAGACTCTGTCCCCAGAAAAATGCACATTTCCACAGAGATCAATCCCTCATACAATGTAAGAGTTCCTGCTCCCTGTGCCTGTTCAAATTAATACTGCAGGTAAGAATCCATCCTCTAAGACAAGTCACAGCCCTAAGCCAATGCTGAAGCTTTGGTATAAAAAAGGACTGATGTCAATTTCAGTTGCATTTCAAAATAAATATAAACTATCCTAGAGAAGAGGGGAAAGACATGAAAGAAATAAAGGGAGCTGGGAAAGAGGCACAGAATTTGCTTCTACCTCGCTTCTCCCCTCCTCCGACCAGGACCAAAACCGCCACAGCAGGCCTCCCCCACAAAATAAGGCAAAGCAAAGGTCACGGAGGTTGTGCACAGAAGAGTTAACACAGCAGGCCTGAGATTGCTGTCCTTAGAAAGGTCTGCTCGTCCTTGGCTGGCATTTGAGGACCTCACTGGTAAACAATTCCCACATTGACATAAAACTTTCTCCACATAACAGTGACTCATTGTGCAAGCAGTGTGGTTTCGGCTGAACACTTGCTTTCCTTTGGGCGTCTGGAATTTTGGTACTTGAGGGTGCCTACATGACCAGCCCCCAGTAAGAACCTCAGGTGCCGAGTCTCACGAGAAACTTGTTGCTGGAGGGATTGAGCATTTCCCACATGACTCTACTAGGAAAGGGCTCTTGGAAACCTGAGCCGGGTTTCCTCCAGACACCAGGCTCTCGCACTTTAGCCTTTCGTGATTTTGCTTTGCATCCAATTCTGTTAATAGATCTTAGGCTTAAGGGTGACTATGTGCCGAGTCCTGTGAGTTCTTCTACAGAATCAGTGAACCTAGGGGTGGTCTGTCCTGGGAACCCAGCACAAGAGGCACAGTCCCAGAAAGTTTCAGGTGGGAAGGAGAGAAACTCTATGCAGTAGTACAAGGGATGAGTAGTTCTAACGGCAGATGTTCTATGGGGGACAGAGATGTAACAATAATAACAGATGACAGCCACCATGTATATAAGACTTTGCAATGTTAGAGCACTATTTCAACCACTTTACAACGAATATTTAACTCATTAAACCTTCACAGCCTATGAGATAGTACCATTAATATCTTCACTTCCAACAGATGAGGAAGCCTAAAGCACTGAAAAAGTTTAAAAATTTACCCAACATGACACAGCTAGCAAAGGGTAGAGCCAGCTTTTGAAACCAAGCAATCTGGCTACAAAATCTATATCTGCAACCACTACCTTCTGCCTTTACCTTTGGTAAAGAACATGTCCTACGTCAAGACTGGCACCCTAGTAAGACTTACAACGTTACCTTGAAATAAAATTCTTTTGTTGTTACAGAAGGACAGGAGGGACACTGAACCCCATGAATAGAAGTAGCAGAATTTCAGAAATGAAAATGACCCTAAGAGACCAACTAGATTGATAGCATGGATTAGGCACTAACTCGATGCAGAGAAGTAACAAGATTTGTCCAAGGACACACGGCCGGTTGGTGGCCAGATAAGAATGCTGAGGCCTAACACCAATCCAGTGCCTTCTCTATTATAAAAATCTGCTTCACAGTCTTTGAGCAGTTGGGAAATAAAATATTAGCAAAAAAAAAAAAAAAAAGTATACACAATGTCCAGAAGGTATTTATAGTGTGACTAGTCTTACACTAATTTATGAAAATCAACTAAAAACAAATTTAGAAAAGAAACACCACAATCATTATTTTGTGGTTAATTAAGAAGTAGTTAATGACTGCACATCAGCACGTAAGATTATATTAGAGTAAGCAACATTAGTAATTTAAGAATTTCTGAAGCAAACTAACTGAAATTATGGAATTTTATTTATACTTCAAAATTACACTTAAGTAATTTACTGTAACTTTCTAATACTTTGTTTTTATTGAGGAGAAAAATCCCACCCAAGTATTCCACAAGGACTTTTTGATTGCTTGTTTCTTTTGTTTTTATAGCCAGTTCCTGCTACAGCTGACGCTTATACAAAGAATCTGTTCTCTCATAATAAAGAGCTTGTCCTCACCCTGCTCGGGCTAGCCACGTTTTTTTCTGCCAGGTCTACTTTGGTCAAAACAAATATCGTCCTCCTTCCATGAGGATCCATTTGACTGACCAAATCTGTAACAATGCTACGTTCAGCATCCACAGATCCATCTGAAAAAAAAATTGAAAAATGACACTGCAATGATTGCCAAGTAGATTTTATAACTTTAACCCTTGTATCTACATTATACTAAGAAAATTTTTCTTAATACATTTATCTTAGTTATGAAAAGAAATTCTAGCTAATAAAAATTTCTGTGATGTTTTATCAAAATATTCTTAATTTCATTTCTACTTACTAATAAAACGAATGGTTTACAGAAGGGCAAGACATATTTATGTTGCATGTTTATGTAACATGCAAAGCTTAAGACTGCTAAGGAAAGAAGCGTATTGGTGCGATTAAAACCTTTTGATAAGATTTACCTTGAATACATAGTATGATGGCATTAGGATTCTGCATATAAGCTTTGCTGATACTGAAAATAGTTTCCTTTGTGTCAGGAGCCATGCCTGATGTCACAGTCTTGAAGAAAAAGGTTTTAAATGTCATTATACATGTTTTCCACAATAGGAACAAGATAAAATGTAAGTTTTGTATATACTTACATTAATCACACCTGGTAAGTCAACAAGCACCATCCTTTGCAGTCCGGGGCCTTTTACGTTTAAGGATATGGTCTACTCAGGGAAACAAAACAAAAGGAAACTAATTGTGGGGGGTGGTTTGTTAGGGATTTATTGGTGATACGTGTTCTAAAAATTCTGTATCTCATCCATTCACAAAAAAGTTACCCTTTCTCTGATCCTAAAAGTTAATCACTCTAGAAAACTACTCACAAATGATACATTATTTGGAATATTAAAAAAAACATCTGTCTTGAAACAGCTGTATTCTCTAAACATGAATGCCAATATCATGATTTATTTCCAATCATTTGGATTTCCATAAAACACTTTCCATAAAACTGTTAAAATGAACTACAACACTTACCTCAGGACTAACAGTACAGCCTTCTTTCACATTTTTCCTCATTCGGAGTTCTATTTCATGTCTTAGTGCTGCAAGCTATTAATGGAAAACAACAAAATCCTGTGATAATCTTCCTTTAAAAAATATTCGTTAGTTGTCGTTCATAAGCTTATACACATTATCAAGTTACACACATGAACCTCATGTAAATTCTACTTACATCCTCCTCTTTGGTAAGATCGAACTCCCGAGAACTATCTTTAAACAAGGCCACGTGGTGAGGACCTTCGCTCAGAGTGACCTGAAATTAACAGAAAATGGACACGCAACAGTGCATTTACAATTCACGTTGACTCCCACAGCACTAACACGGCCTAGACAGGACCATTGCACTGCACGCATCAGGTCCCTTTGCAGCACACACCAGGAGCATCCCTGGGGGCTGTCAACATGGCAGCGCAGAGATCACAGAACTATTTATCTGTGTTGTCCATACATCTGTCACAAGTGTCATAATTTCCCAACAAGCCTGCGGCTACTCTTTCATGACTGAAAGTGCTGCTGCCCCTCTCCTTTCCCAGTTAATGGCTACACAGAGTACTGAGCACAAAACCATCAATCTAAAACTTGAAAAACAAAAAGAAAATCTTGCATTTAACCTCAAAGGTAAATTTAGGTAAAGGACAATTCATTTATTCAACTTCTATTTATTGAGGGCTAACTGTGCAAGTGTTGCAGGAGGGAAACAAAGAAGGGACCGTCCCTGGCTTAGACCTCACTGCTTCTGGGAGAAGTATACACAGAGCTGACACGACAGTATAGTAAAACCTAGGTGCACACAAAAGACAGTGGTACTGACCACAGAGGAACTAAGGCAGCCTTCGCCCAAGGAGTGAGTGATGTTTGCATAAGGAATTCTCTAACAATGCAAGGCCCTGTGAACAGGGCCTTCCTGAGAACTTCTAACCTTCACATTCTTTTTTCTTTTCTTTCTTTCTTTCTTTTTCTTTTTTCTTTTCTTTCTTTCTTTCTTTCTTTCTTTCTTTCTTTCTTTCTTTCTTTCTTTCTTTCTTTCCCTTTCTTTCCTTCCTTTTCTTTCTTTCTTTTCTTTCTAACTTTTCAAGCTTCTCTATAATGTTCCAGTTTCATTTTTAAAATACAATTCCTTCTAGTGAGACTACCTAAAGCGGGCTAGATAACCAATAAAATCCAGCTGGTTGAAAGCATCAGAGAGCAACCATGGCAGCCTGAACTCAGTCCAAGACCCCCGAGGATGTTAGGGACACATTCTGATGGCTGTTTTCTCTCAGGGTGCTAGCAGATTTGTGGAACACGGTAGCACTGGAGAAAAGGTTACCAGTCTTACTGGATTGAGGAGACAAAATCAGAGATCAGGGTATCAAGCAGCCCTGAATTTAAGGTGCTAAAGCCCCAGAAAAAAATGGACAGCAGAAATGAATCTCCAAAAACCAAGCCCTACTTTTTGTGCACAATTGCCCCCCGTAAGGCATTTGCACATGTGGAAACACAGCAGAAAGAAGCTGCTAAAAAGGCTAAGTCAAGATTTTGGCAACTTGTTTAGGAGAGACAAAAATTGAGTTTGGAGTCCATCAAGGAGAAGTCTTCTAGCAAATTCTAGAGGAGTAATGGTGAACTGGAAAAAAACAAAACAAAACAAAAAACCCAGCCTTTTATGTTTCAAGGGAATCTGTCCATGATTTACTCACCTGCCAGAAGAAAATTAACCCCTTCCTAAAATATAACATTGTCCACAGCCGCTATAATTACAGTGCTGCTCACAATGCAGAAGCTACGTTTACAATGTTTTTAGAGATGATTATAGAGCAAGGCATGAGGTATAGTCAATTTCCCCCCACAATGGAAGTATTCCAAGTGCCCATCAATAGAAAATGGATCTATAAAGTTGGGTACATTCACACAAAACCATAGAGCAATGAAAAGGAAACTAGTTTTACACAACATAGTTGAGTTCACACCCAGACCCAAAACAGTGCACTCTGTATGGATCACACTAGACCGCTTCATTTCTGGAAGATTCTAGAATCAGCCTCATTGTCTATTCTGGTCTTCATTCTTGATGGTGTCAATTTTCTAATTCTCCAATTACTCTGTACCTGACTACCTGACGTAAAAAAAACAATACACAACCATACAGCTTCCCCTCAAATTTATGTCCACAGATCTTAATGGGGACCTCAGTATGGCTCAGCAACCCTATTATTTCTCAGTTTCTCTTGTCAACTCACTTCTGGCCTAGAAAGTCTTCCTTCTTAGCTCAATCTTTAACACTTTCTCCCTTCTCTTTACTTAACAACTGATAATCTAGCCTCTTAGAGTCACTGAGCAAGGGGAAGTAAGCAGAAGGAAACTTGCACATATTCTACTTCATTGCCTCCACTGGTAAATTCAGCGGTCGATTCTCAGTCTTCACTCCTTGATCTGTCAGCAGCTTTCAACCTCGCTGATCACTACCTCCCCCCTCGGTATTTTCTTGACCTGACTTCCACTACACTGCACTGTTCTGATTCCCTCTAATACACTGGTAGCTCCTTCAGAAGCTCCTTTGTTGTCTGCTCCTTCCTCAACCTCTTAATCTTGGGTATGCCCAGGACACAATCCTTCATCCTGTGTCTTCTCTCTCCTCACTTCCTTGGTGATCTTACCCAGTAAGATCATGGAGTTAAATATCACCTTTAGATATTTGATTACGAGTCCTAAATTTATGTCGCTAGCCCAGACCTCTCTCCAAATTTGTAGCTCCAACTGCCTATTTATTTGTTAACATCCCTTGCAAGTCCCAAACTCCTGATCTTCTCCCCAGAGCTAATTCACTCTACTCCAGACTTCCCCATGTCAATTACATGTGGAAATTTATTCAGGCCCAAAACACTGGAGTTGTCCTGACAACTGACTCTTTCTCTCTATCAAGTATCTCAGGAAATCCTATTGATGCTGCTTTCAGAATAGATGCATAATCCAACCATCTCTTATCACCTTCACTGCTACTTCCCTGGTGTAAGAATCACCTAGACACTCCAATAGCTTCCCATGTGGTCTCCGTGGTTCTACCCATCTTGCTTATGTCTATTTTCAAAACAGTAGCCAGAGTGAGCCTTTGAAAAAGTAATATTGCTCTGTTCAAAACCCTGGACTGCTTATTTTATTCAAAATAAAAACCAAAGTTTGCATGATGACCAACAAGGCCCTACTGATCTGCTTTCCCTTGCCTCCCATTATCCATACTCTGACCTCATCATTTGCTAATCTTAACTGTGCTCTAGCCACACTGGCCTCAAACATGAAAACCACCTAACCACCTCAGGGGCTTTACACTAACATTTTCTCTGCCTGGAACACTCATAGACTAGATATCCACACAACTTCTTCCCTCACTTAGTGCAAATCCTGGTTCAAATGTCACCTTCTCAATGCAGTCTACCAACACCCTGGCAGCCTCATTTCCCTTGTCTGGCTCCACTTTTTTTTTTTTCTTTTTTTTTTTTTGGCAAAACACCCACCATCTTTTAACATACTACATAATCTGGTCACTTATTCTGTTTACTATTTATTGTCTGCTTCCTCTACTAGAACGTATCCTCCATTATGGCAAAGATCTTTGTTTTGTTTACCAACACACTGCCTCAAACAGTGGAATGTATTAAACGAGTCCCAGCCTTGTTTACCTCAAAGGCTTTGCTATTACAATCGTTCCCTCTCTCTTACATCATTTTTACCTCTGACACTGGATCATTACAATCAGTATATAAAAATCTCTCCCTTTACCCAACATATTTCCACTGTTGCTACCCCATTTCTCTACTCTTCTTACAGTAAAACTAGGAAATTTATATTTACTAACTCCACAGCCAATATTCCCATTCTCGTACTTAGCCTCTCACTAACCTCACATTGAATAAAATCTAGAGTCCTAACAATGAACAGCTCAGTGCAGTCTGACCCCACCATGCCTCTGCCCTCCTCTCCCATCTTTCTCCCCTCACCTGCCCAGCAACTGTCACAATGGCCTCCTGGCTGTGTCTCCACCGATTTCCACAACAGGAGTACTTCCCAGTGCTATGTGTCAGTCTTCTCATTTACAATTCTTCATTTCAACACAATGAACAAACTTGACGGAAGCTGCTACTTTCCTGAGGAGCTTCGCCCAGATGGCCTGCTGTCCTACCTTAACTGGAGAACGTGTCATCATCTCCCCAGATCCTCGAGGGAATATCCGCGCTTGGGCAATCATTTCCAGCACACTAGTTTTTCCAGCACTCTGATCTCCAACCACAACAACCTTATCACAGAACAAATAACATTTATTCACATTTTAAAAAAATGTTTATTTATTTTGAGAGAGAGAGAGAGAGAGAGAGAGAGAGCAAGAGACCGTGCACAAGCGGGAGAGGGGCAGAGAGAGGGAGAGAGAGAATCCCAAGCAGGCTCTGCATTGTCAGCACAGAGCCCAAAATGGGGCTCGATCCCATGAACCATGAGATCACGACCTGAGTCAAAATCAAGAGTCAGACACTTAAGTCACCCAGGCGCCCCAGAGTTTTTAATACAAACTTACATTTAAATAGATTTGAAATACTGCTGAGGTTTTTTTAGTCTTTTAAAATAGCTACAGCTAAATGATTTTGAAAACACCATCCGGAAAACAAAGATGGCCAATACACGTGTGCCTATTGAAAATATAAACAGGAAAATATTAATTGGATCCATTATTTATAACTAAATTTGTATTAAAGACTTGTGCTAAGCAAAATAAGTCAGTCAGATATCATGATTTCACTCATATGTGGAATTTGAGAAACAACAGATGAACATAGGGGAAGGGAAGGAAAAATAAGATGAAAACAGAGGGAGGTAAACCATAAAAGACTCTTAAGTACGGAGAACAAACTGAGGGTGCTGGAGGGGAAGGGTGGGGGGTGGTGAGTTAAATGGCTGACAGGCATTAAGGAGGGCACTTTATGGCTGAGCACGGGGTGTGATGTGTAAGAGATGAATCACTGGGTTCTACTCCTGAAGCCAAGACTACACTGTATGTTAACTGACTTAAATAGAAACAAAAACAAAAACAAAAACAAAAAAAACAAACAAAAAAACCCTTATGCTAATTAAACAACTACTTCTAAAACCGTATCATTTCTGTTGTACACATCTTTTCCATAGCTAGTTTACTCTTTACAAAGACATTTTCAATTCTGTGAAATTAAATTTCCCTCACTAATTTAATCCACTATTCAGGTATTTTAGTACCATGGGTATTACAAATATATAATGGCAGATACCTGATAACCTTCATTACACATAAATTCAACGTGTATATTTATACAATGGGCCAAATGGGCCAGTGAACCAAAACAGCCAAACAACATTCAATGCTTAAGACATCATGTAGAACACATAAATAATATTATATAGGTAAAAGACATATGTCTCTGTTTATGTCTGTGTGTGGTGTGCACATATGTATATGTCTATATTGTGTGTCTGGGTATATATACACAGAACTTTTTTAAAACGTAAAGTGTTCTTGGGGTGCCTGGGTGGCTCAGTCGGTTGAGTGTCCGACTTCGGCTCAGGTCATGATTTCACGGCCCAGGAGTTTGAGCCCCGCGTCGGGCTCTGTGCTGACAGCTCGGAGCCTGGAGCCTGGAGCCTGCTTTGGATTCTGTGTCTCCTTCTATCTCTGTCCCTAACCCACTAGCATTCTGTCTCTGTCTCTCTCAAAAATAAATAAATATTATAAAAAACGTAAGGTGTTCTTTTGCTAATGAGCAAGTTCACTATGTATTAATTTTTCACTTACCCTTGGCAGATGATCTTGTGTATTGTAACTGGCGTCATAATCAGATAGAACATCAAGAACTTCAGAATACATGTCAATCAAGGATTTCTACAAAATTTTAAAAATTAGTATGAAACAGTGAACATATTAAAAAAAAAATCAGATGTGTCAAGAGAAAAAAAGCTGATTAATCCAAAATGTGTTTCCATAATGACTGTATTTTTTTCCAATTATATAAATACACATTCATAGTAAAACAGTGTGGCATGAAATTCCATTTCCCTCTTATCCATCTTATTTTATTTAGAGATATACTGATTTAATAAAGTACATTAACTGAGGATTTCCTAAGCTTCTAATGAAATGTTAAAAGAGGGACGTTATGGTTTAACACTGAAGAGCTAAAATAAATGCCCAACAAAGGAAGACCATTAACACCATAAGGCCAAACAAGGAGTCAAGTGACCAACTGCAAGGGAATCATCCTCTATCAAGTTTGGTATGTGGATCAGAGGGAGACACACAGAGAGGGTGAGAAACAGAGACCGAAGAAAGGATAAAAGGAGAGAAAAAAAGTCACCAAGAAGACCGTTAAATCAGTAAGAATGAGTACGTGTACTGTGACAACTGGGCAGATGAAGGAGTGAGAGCATCAGGGACAGACATCCTGCATTGTTTTTCTGTGTAGAACCAGGACAGAACATGGGACCCAGCAAACAATAAGCTTGAAGAAAGTATCTGATGAGTGACTCAACAAATAAGTAAAACAGGTGGGAAAAAAAGGGTTACTGTCAAGCACGTAATAATTAAAGACAAGTTTCAATGCAAGGTAGGAACAAAACGAGGGGCCTATGTTTTCTTGCATCTCATAACACCTCAAAGTAATTAAATGGAAAACAACTGCTATGCCCTCCACCCCAAAATAAAAAGTTCTTGAAATTTTCACTACCATTTCATTTTATGAGAGAAAATACTGTTTCTGAGGTGAACTCTATTAACACTTGGACATGACTTCCCTCAATTGCCACATGTGACTTGTGAATAAAGCCATGCTATTTATCTGTTTTATGCAGTCGTGATTTAAAGTCAGGACTACTAATACATGTTGGTTAAACTAGTACTACTTAGCTTTGGACCTTGGCTTCAGAATACATGTCATGATTTATTGTAGGTTTGCTATACACAAATACTGTTTACTTACATGAGATAGAAGTTAAAAATATTACTTCAATTTAATTCAGCACATACAGCCTGGTTTAGTGGGCAATAATAAGATTTAACTTACCAATAATGGTAATTACCAGTGTGCTGATGGTCACAATCCCAGTATATACTTTTTTCCAACATTCTCTAAAATACCTAAGAAACCTTCCAGAAAAAAACGTGAATTCTTATAAAAGTGAGGAAAGTGAACCAATCATTCACTGGAAATACAAGTGTGGCAATGAAGCTAAGTCGTATCTAAATGTCCATCAACTCACAATTCTGATTTTATGCCGCAGAAATTAAATAAGCCTAAAGATAAACTGGCTATTTCAGAAAAATAAATTGATTCACAAGAAATGATTGTTAAAAGTATGAAGATTTTATAGGCCTAGTATGAAACAAATGTCTGGAGACTATAATTTGTGAAATGTCTTAAGATAGGAAAGACTTCCCAATCTCCCAAGGATATCAAGTTAGAAAGAAAAGGATAGAACATATTACAGCTTTAAAAACGTACTGACTGAATGCACAGTGTGAAATGGCAAACTTCTGGAACTAACAAAATTCAGATAAACTTAAAATACCTTAAGCTTTCTGTGATGGATGCCTTTGTCATCTTTCTGTAATACTAATTTTCTTAATTCTTTGTTCTCTTTTTCTAATCGTTCCAAGATCCTCTGGTACTTTAACTGCAACAAAATAATACCATAATTACATAAGAAAAAGATGGGTTAATAACATAATTAAGTCTAAATTGAAATCTTCCAAATTCCTGAAGTCATATCTCCTATTTAAAATGAGCTTTTCATTTATAAAGCTTCTTTGAAAATGTTGGAAATAAAATAAATTATATTATCTCACACAAACAGTGGAATTCATTATAGTTTTCTATTATAATCTGGCATTTTATTTGGAAAATTCTTTGCTATTTACACTGAAGAAATTAAGTTATTTAAAAATACTAAAATGTAAGATTTTAAAGAAGCAAGTTCTTAAGTACATTCTATTGAAGTAATATTTCCTATCACATCAAAAATTTAAATTTTCATTATGGGGACATTTGACAAAAATTCAAATTCTTCCCATTCTCCATGTTATCTTATGCTGTAATTAAAATGATACAAAATAGGGGTGCCTGGGTGGCTCAGTCAGTTGAGCGTCCGACTTCGGCTCAGGTCATGATCTCGCGGTCTGTGGGTTCGAGCCCCGCGTCGGGCTCTGTGCTGACAACTCAGAGCCTGGAGCCTGTTTCGGATTCTGTGTCTCCCTCTTTCTCTGACCCTCCCCTGTTCATGCTCTCTCTCTCTGTCTCAAAAATAAATAAACAGTAAAAAAAATTTTTTTTAATAAATAAATAAATAAAATGATACAAAATAACAATAACTAACAGTACCTGAGCGTGTATTATGTGACAGGCCTGATACTGAATGTTTTAACAGCATTAGTGTCCTTAAGTCTTTACAGGAGACAAAAGTTAGGGGCCAGAGGTTAGGGACACTTGGTAGCCTATCCAAGGTCACAGAGTTCTGAATATAGGTCAGAGTCAAGAGCTTAAACTGTCCAAATTTTGGTTACATTTCCGTGGCTGGAAATTATACATCAATTTTTAAAATACTGATATAAAAGCAGATTTAAAGAAGACTAATACATTGACAAATACATTTGACAAAACAAGACAGATTGTTTTGTCAAAGCAGATGCTTAGCTACATGCTGTTCTTCTCAAATACATGTGATTCTTTCCTACTTGGTCACCTCAGTTGGTATAATATTACTTCTTGCCTAAACATTAACAACGTTCAGAAAACTATTAAGAATTACTTCTCTCTCCAACCAGCAGAATGTTTACATCCAACTTATAATATCATGCCTTTTAAAATGGAAAAGAAGGGGCGCCTGGATGGCTCAGTCGGTTAAGCGGCCGACTTCGGCTCAGGTCATGATCTCGCGGTCTGTGGGTTCGAGCCCCGCATCAGGCTCTGTGCTGACAGCTCGGAGCCTGGAGCCTGGAGCCTGTTTCAGATTCTGTGTCTCCCTCTCTCTGACCCTCCCCTGTTCATGCTCTGTCTCTCCCTGTCTCAAAAATAAATAAAACGTTAAAAAAAAAATTAAAAAAAAATAAAATGGAAAAGAACCCTTAGGAAAATTTTTAGATTGGTGTAATCTCCTCAGAATGAAGTAAATAAATGACAGGAAGTCAGGGCCCTGTCCTCAGAGAATGTTAAACTTGAGTCAAATTTTAAAAAACATATTCTGCAGTAGGACTCTGTACTATGAAACAAGTAGAACTAGAGGCTAGATTCTACTATAAACTTTTTATTTTAAACACACTTATTCATTTATATGTAGTAATAATATATACAACGAAATTATGGCAGAATTAAATCTCTGTTGTCTAATATGTTAGCCACTAGCCACTATAGCTGCTGAGCACTTTGAAATGTGGCTAGTCTGAACTGAGATGTAGCGTTAAGGGTAAAATACACACCAGATTTTTACAATTCAGTATATAAATAAAACACCTCATTAATATTTTTATACTAATTACATGTTTAAAGGATATTAATTTGGGATCTACTGGGTTAAATAAAATACATTATTAAAAATATGTTACCTATTCCTTCTTACCTTTTTGTAACGTAAAAATTTAAAACTACACACGCGGCTTGCATTATGTTTCTATTGCATTTCAGTAATACAGATAACCCCATGGCTTATTACACCAGGAATTTTTCATACAGTGTTTTTGTCAATACCCGGTGGCTGACACTACAAATCGCTCAAGTCAAGAGTTGATATCAATGGACATACAAGTGTGGTAGGATTTCCACTGGCTCATTTCTTTATAAATATGGAATTAATTTTGGGGTCTACATTTTCTGGGGATGGAACCATTCTTTGGTACAGGTGCCAATCTATAGCCATCCTGCAGAGACATGCTACTGAGTGGTCTTCCAAAGATCTAGACCAACAGTTCCCAAACTTAAGGATGCATCAGAATCACTTGAGGGCTTCTGAAAAGAAAAATTACTGGGTTCTACTTCTAGAGTGCTGATTCAGGGGGTCTAGGAAGGGGTCAATAATTTGTATTTCTAACAAGTTCCCAAAGGATACTGGTTGCTACTGCTCCAGAGACCACATTTTGAGACCAATGATTCTTAAACTCTAGCTGAATTGAAGACTGGAATTGCCTGGCTGGGAAGTATTTAAAAATACATAGGGTGATGGCCAGAGCACAAGTGATTATATGGTATGGTCTGGCATAAAGATCAATGCATAGATATCAAGGAAATCAACCACAGATATTAAGAAAATCTGTGACCAAAAATATACTAATTGTTTAATTTTATCTAGGTTGCCCCTTGTATTTTTTTCCCCTAAAAAGAAAGCTCTTTAAAACAAGTTTTAACTTAAAACAAAACCTCAATTATTGTATATCATTGTTATCTATGTAAAATAACAATTATACTATATGTTATATACTACAGTTGTGTTTATATTACATTATAAAATAGTAATAATCATAATACTATAACTAATGATGAAGTGGGTGATAGGGCAATTTTGCACTAGAATATACCTACTCATCACACTGAATACAGCATGTCTTTAAAATAATAGTAGCTTTATAACCAACTAACAGAGAATAGATTTTCAAATTAGTGCCAGAAATACATTTAGAGAAGTCATTATCTGACTACTTTGGGGATTTAGAGAAGTAAAGGAAAAAGATACTGAGGGCTGACTAGAACTGTGGTTTCTAAAACTACTTACATTAATTAGCCTGTCAATGTAAATGTACAAGCATAGGTAGGTTTACATAAGGATGAGTCATTTTCCCTCATTTTCGTTTTTCACAGCAGTTTTTCTTTAAAATTAGAAGCACAAGATTCACTAAAAAACAGGTCTTTACACATAGAAGGAGTTAACCACACTTACCAAATTCCTTATCAATTTGCTTTTGCACTTTTTTTTACATTTATTAATAAGGGTGTATCATCAAACCACTCCAAATTTTGCTTTCTTAAAAAAATTTCCACATCACCAAACTTAAGACTATAACATAAAGTCCCTGGTTCTTTCTACTCATCAGAATTACCTGAGTATGAAGAAGTTCTTCTTGAAGCTGGTCAATTTTCTCTTTGTCTGTAACCTAAACATTTAAAATAAATTAATTTTATTTCCAGAGAAATGGATTTATGTAAAATGGGCACTAAGTTAAATTTTTTGAAAAGTATTTTTGAAAATAAATACTGACTTTATCTGCATATTTGATCAAAGCACATTTTAAATCAAGTGATTAATGAATAAAGTAAAAAAAAACTATATTCACTACAATTGCTCATCAAAATTTCATAACTGTATTCATAAGTAAAAGCCTTAAAAAGCAATCACTTTCAGGATGCTATTCTAGTGATTTCTGATGAATGAGTCGTTATAAAATGAAGAGACCAACACACGGTCACTACCGTTTTCGTAGGCTGTTTTGTTCTCAAGGACAGGCATTTGATGCTTGGAGAAAAAGGGCACAGATACCTACAGAATGTGTTCAGGGAACTTATACAGGCTAGGCTATCATTTATAGCTACTGACGAAATTCATTGGTCATAGTGATATTTTAAGCATATATTACGCCTTTCTATTCTATAAGTAGGGAAGTATTTAATAAATGCAAAGACCCTGTATTTTCAGAGCTTTACGTGGAGCCTGATGCTGGTTTTTAAATTCAGTTCCAGTACAAGATCTGCTAACCCATAATACAGTGAATGCATCAGTAGCAATAAAGTTGAGTAAAACAACTAAAATTGATTGAAATATAAAACAAAAGTAGGATAAAATCTACAGCTATTGTGGAAACTACTTCCAATTGTTATTAATGCTGATAACTCTAAGATAAGATGCCCCAAAACAACATAGAACTTTATTGCATTATCAGACTATAGTCACAGTACAATTCTAAATATGAAACGCAATGATCAATTTTAATTAAAATGATGTCAATTATGGCAAATCCATGTAACTGTGCTTTGACTCCTTGGTGAGGTGAAGTTGTCATACTCAGTCTTTCAAAAGAATGATCTAATTTCTAATAATCAAAACTTGTAAACATGAATTTATTTCATAGGAGACAAAACTCAAGGTAAAATTCATGTAAGTCCTTGTTCACTTTCATTCAATGGCTATTCAAGCAATCAAGATATCATGGTAGCAAATATATACGAAAAAATTTTAAATGATTTGCTTCTTGAGGCAGATATTAGTAACTCTTAATCCATACAATAAAAATTTATTTTGCAGTTTTAATTCCTATTTCCAAATACTTTCTCAAAATAATCCTGAAATTTCTTGTAAATAAAAATGACAACGCTTGCTACAAATGGTAAGTATATTATTTTTTCCTTAAAAGTCTATGCCTAAAAATCTCCAAATATGATTCAGTAATTAGAAGAAAAGAGAATATAAAACAAATTTTGTATTGCTGTTTTCTCATTCTTATATAGCAAGCAGACACTTATGAAGAGAACTTTTCTCATTTGATTGTGTTTGTATAAAATGGACAAGAATTATTAATAGTCACCTCAAATGTGAGGAAACAAGCAAGTTGGGGAGGAACCAACAACCCAAAGAACAAAATCTTGAAGACCAATGAAGAAATAAATTCTTCCATATTGTTTTCGTGTGGCATGCCATCATACTGTAATAATGCACTCATAAAAATGTTATGCACATTAAATTCCCAATTCATTTTAAAAGGTACTTGGATTAATTCTGTTCCATTAAATACTCATCTGACACTAGCTAAATTAGTATGAAATTATATAAATATTATGAGCATAAACTGTTTTAGTTTTGAATGTGAATATTTCATGACTTCATGCAATATGTCCTTAATTACAATAGAAAATCCAGTGTTAGTCTACATCTGGGGCAAGAGTTAAGAAACTAATACAATTACACAAAAAGTTAGAATGCTTACTGTAAGCCAAGGACTATAAAAGGCTAACTCGGTAATTTGGTAAAATAAAAAGGGTATATAAAAGGTTAAAAGGATATAAGGTTATTAGAATATTACAAATAACAATCTTTATGCTAATATTAGAATTTAGTAATGATGACTGTTAAGATTTTTATAAATTCAGATTTTTAGGAGTATTTAGATTTATCACTTGCCCTTTCTGGCACAAGTGTTAGGCATGACTCATGCACAGTTTTATCAATATGCTTCCTATCTGCTTGGTTTAATGGAACATCAAAATTAACATCGTATTAAAAGACAGGTGGTGGTGGAGTCAAGAATTAGACCTCACATTTTCTAGGAAACAAGATGCAAACCTTTAGGTTTACAAGATAAATATTAAAGATACCGAGAAAATACTTTTACATATTTTCTTAAGGGAACAGCACATGCTATTTTGCACGTATCACTTATTCAATATCTTAACTGGCAGTCGGTATATTTAATGTTGATGCACTTTGCTGGTAAAATTCAGCTACTTACGACAGGAGTTCAGTTCTTGCCCTATTGTTTAACATACTGTTTGCATTATGAAATTTAAAACTCACCCTGACAGAAATGGGTATCAATGGTCTTGAAACCAGAGCTTTTCTACAATTCCAGGGCTGTGAAACTGATGGAGAAAGAGCGGAATCCTCCGCAGAAACAAGCTAAAGCTGAAAGAGAAAAACCTTTACTAGCTCCTCACAAAACCAAGCCTGATTTTTAAATTTTAAGTATTTCTTCCTACTAAGCCATTGCGGCCATTCTGAAATAGCAAAATACACATATAAGGGACTCGCAAACATTTCCATGTACGTGTACGCCCCTGCATGAGCTACAGGGACAGTTTATTAGCTGCTACTATAAAAAATGAAGGCCTACTTACATTTCAAGAAGGTAAGGAAGGATGATTAAAAATCAACAAAAAGCTGTGGCTTTGTACCTCAAGAAAACCTCACACACCCAAAGGAATGCTATAAATCTCATGAATTAGGATTGGGATCATGAGGACAGTGAAGGGCTGAAAAGTCACCTGTGTACCAACTACAGGGGGAATCGAGGGAAGATGCAGTAAGGGGTATGACATCATCATAGAAGAGCAGGAATTGTTTTTAAAGTTCCATTTACTTTCACACAACTCCAAAGTGGGCCAGACTGTTTGGTGCTCTCCTAAGTATGCCTTAATAAACAAAACAGACGGAGGTACAGTCCGATCAGTTGCTATTTTACAAAAGGGGAAAATGAGGAATAAAATGGTTAAATGAATAATCTGAAAATATCAGAAATGAAATGTTATCACTAAACCTGAAAGCAGGCTAGAAAGTAGGCCTCAAATGAACATCAAACTTGGGCAATGTAGAAAACGAACATTATTCACTACTAATATCCCTTAAAACATCAGGTTCAAAAGTATATTGATAATCTTAAACTGTATCTTAAAATCTTAAAATGGAAGGCAGATCTATGGGACTCATTTCAAATTCTTTTACCATTATGAAAAAACAAGAACAACTTGCAGCTAGAGCTATCCATATTTCTAACTAACATACCAGAATATAGTAGTTCCTTTGCCTTCTTTCTGTAACAAAGCTAAGGAACAGATGGTTAGCTTTAAGCATCCAATTTGTTAGAATATTTAAATGGCACTTCAACAAAATACAGAACAGAGAATGCTAAAGCACCATTTAAAATAAGCCCTTCCTTGGTTTAACACATCTACTTTAACTTAACCAAACAGGAAAATAACTTATTTTCTGTTTCCACCTATGTTGTTCGCTCACTGAAAGCTAAATATACAGGAGTTGATTCCACAGCCCTGGAATTGAGAAAAGCCAGGAAGTGACACTGAAAAGATAAATGAAACTATGAGGCATACTCTCAAATATTACCATCACCAAATGCGATAGGGTTAGTAAGCAAATTTATTGCATTCAATCATTATCTATAGTATTGGGTAACTTCAATATCAGAACCTACAGGAACCTAATTAAATGGCTGAATTTCTTTTCCTGAATAAAATCTGTATACGACTTTAAAACTTTCCTGATCTAATATATGCAACATAATTAAGCTGATGTCAAGATCTCAGAAGATAACTTTAAAATCATTACATTCATTTCATTTTGACTCAAGCCCCTTCAGAACATTAACCTTGAGATCTACACCATAAGATCATGTAACAGCTGAAAGCATACTTTTAAGGACTTCTTGACTGTACCAATAACCAAACATTTATATAGATTTATGCTGACTTTTATTAGAATCTGTTTTTTAGCAACCTCAATTATATCAACTTTCCAATGTTCAATCCTTCAGTCATCCGAGGTGAAAATTTATTTGTGCTGACTTCACAACTGTGGAAAAACTTAATGAGTTGATCAAGGTATATAAGAATAATTTTGTCCAAAATTTACATCAAAACAGTTTTCTTCTGTAAAAAATAACAGTATTTTCTGCTGATTCATTTTACTAAAACTATAATTTTCATTATTTAAATAATTTAAATTGTGGTCATCCACAGTAATCCCTTACATTTTAGAAATGAAAACTTGGGAGAACCACAGATAAGTGGGCTACAAACCTAGGATGACTCAGTAACGGGACCAAGTAAATCACAATTCATAATTCTTTTCTAAATACAAATCTGTGCTCCCTCACAGATCATCTCATTTCAGAAAATAAATCCTATGTTTAACATTTTGGATTTGCTTATCCACTCTAGGAAAGTTACATATTTGTATTATATACCTTTCAAATTTTTATTTTGTCAAAAATAATTACTCATAATTGGAGTCCATGAAGGTATTAAGATGACATGATCTTGGCTGAAATGGCTGATTAGTGTGAACACATCAGTAGCCCCCTTAAACCATCCATCACCTTGCGCTTCTGTTGGGCATAGCTTGTGCTATATTGGCCAGCGGCTCTGCGCGCTTCCTCTTCATGCTCTTGAATTTGCTGTTGTAAGAGAATGAGCTCACCAAGCAGACCCTGCCATGAGTTTACAATGAGGAGAAGAGGAAAATTGGGGAGGAGAACAATGTTAAACCAAAGGGCACAAGCAAGGAACAGATTAAGTTAGGGAAGAAGGGATAGCTTACAACAAAAATGGAAACGCATTTATGTACCTTTAGAAAGCCACCATATAATAGGGCTCTGTACCACGTTTCCATTTTTCCCCTCAGTAAAATTAGATGTCTCAGAAATATAAAACAGCAGAGTTTAAAAAGTGAAAAGAAAACGCAATGTGGTTGTCGGCTGAACAAAGTGAGCCAGATGTATAATATTAATATACAGTAAAACCTAGACTAACTGGAATGCTCAAGGAAAGTGGCATTGCAGTTAACAACTGATTACCTCAACCCTTAGTTTTGAATTGCCAATATGAACTAGTGTATGCTCCTGACTTGAAACATAAGGGGGAAAAAATCTTTTAATTGTCAACCATAATTCTCATAAAACTGAATGGAGAATACATCATAGTTTAATTATTAAATTATTATTATGTATTTGTTCTTTGATATCTGATGTCTTCAATTAAAGACCATAGCCCCTCAAAACCATTAATTTGAGTTTCCAAGCATCAAGTTAATCAAGGTTTTACATTAATTCATATACTCTACATGCCTATACATACAAGCTTATCTGACTAAAATTTAGTTTCTTTTTTTTTTTTTTTGCAAATTAAGAAATAATGTTTGAGGCACTGTTTTAACTTTATACAACATAAAATAAGTAGTCTGACTGAATTTTCACTTTTTATGAGCTGTTTTGACATTCAGTAAAAATAGCCTCTAAGAATATAAGAATATATCAATTACTAGAGCAAAAGCACTATAAAAGAACATAGTTAGGATCTGGAAATAATACAGTTATTATGAAAATTTAAAACGAAACAAAACCTAGTTTGGACCTGTGTACAATACAATCAACATTTATATGTTTATAATTCATTCCACTTAAAAATCATGACATGCTAACTAATGTAATTTTTATCACAATGTATTTACATGTGGCAGAATACCCAATACATGTCATTTTCTGTATAGTATTTTTAATTGCTGGCCTATTAGATAATAGCCCTCAAGAAATGACAACAGAGAAAAAGACAACAAAGAATTGAAAATGTCACAAGCCTAATATTTTCTCAATTAGACACCTCAGTGAATGAAGTCACTATTTAATCTGCACAGGAAGAGTGTTCTGGGAGAACAATGAACTCAATTTTTACCAAGTTATAAAAATAGAAAGAGCTAGGAAAACTAATACTCATTAAAATAACCTACATTGGGAGTTTCAAATAGCTTCAGAGCTTTTTAAAATAATTGCCCAAAATATTACATTTTATATAATACAACTAGGAAGTTTCTTGAAATACTGGTTAACATTACATTCAAATTTTAATTGGTAGACTCATCCAGGGGCTTAATAACTTACTTTATTAAGCCAAAGACTTCTATAAATAAAAGTTTTCCAGAAAAGAAGCAAATACAAATAGGATAGCTACTATTATAGTAAAGCATTTTAAATTAAGGGAAAGTATTAGCATATAATTTGGGGAATTTTTGTATGACTCTTAGTTTTAATACATTAGGCCATGCCAACAATAATGAAACTGGATGACTTACTATAAATCAAAGGATGAGACTAGTTGGTATTTCTGCATGACAAGTGAGAGAACATCAAAATGGCAACTAACACAACTGAACTGTCAACATCTGTTTCCAAATCCAATAGCAGAAAATATATTTATAAAAACCTGTGGCTACCTTTAAAGATATCTCTTTTAAGTTAATACTTTATGGTCATTGATATATCTATCAAAGAAAGACAATGCCAACTCACTACCCTCATCATTTACCTAATTATCTGTCATTTTTTCATTTTCTGTATCATTGCTTTTCATGAAGCAGAAGAAGAATAATCCAACTTATTTTTAGTCATTTACTATAACCACTTCTAATCATCCGAGTGTTTAGATGTCTCAAAGTAATACCCTTTTAAAGGTTTCCTGTGCTGGCTTATGGGCTTTAATTAACATACCACCAGTACTCTCTAAGATGTCAAAGTAGTGAGCAAATATTCCACATTTCTTAACTATGCTTGCTGGTCTATCAGGTACAAGATTCTTTTTTACTTACAGCTTAAACATCCTTCCCTAATCCATTGCTTCTATCTACATACAAATTATATGGCTAATACTTAATATCTATTACATTATAAGAAAACACCCTCTTTCTAGTAACATTTCACTTTCCTTCCAAGTCTGTTACTGAAGCACTGTTATGTGAAGATAGCTGAAATTAACTGTTACCTCCTAAAAAAAGTAGGAAGAAAACAAGAATTAGACACAGAGAAAACTATTCACACTATATTACATGACTAAAGGAGGTTACCTCTATCCAAATTTGGACATCAAATCTCACCCTAAATACTGAGTGATGGGCTACAGGCTATACAGCTTCTGAGCTAAGGCCATGTGGAATAAGGAAGGGAAAGAAATGTGTGTAACTGCTATGCAAGACACATTCCTTAAACAGAAAAAATATAATAAATATCTTCCCAAGCTCAGATAGTTTTCTCTCAAGAAACAGCATGTAATTATGTTAAAATCATATACATTAAATATAAAACATAGTAACTGTAAATAATGATAAACAGTAAAAATAAACAACGAACAACTACAGATGATACACTCTCTCAAGAGTTATTACCAATTTGACACTGCAGCTCTTACAGTCTCATAGTTCACATACAGTATTGTCAGACTTTTAAAAAATTATAACATCAGGTCAAGAAAATCAGTGATAACTCCAAAAACCAAAATATCAACTGAATACGCTGTGAAAATCTAAAAGTTAATGAGTTTGATAGGAAAGATTTTAAGACACTTTAAAATTATTTGTCATTTATATGTGAACATATTTAAGACACTATATTTTTAACAGTATTTTAAACATTTATAGCAGAGCTGGACCCTTATCCCGTTCGTATATTTATCTAGCACCTAGAATAACATCTGACACTTTAGGTATGTGTTACAGCTGATACCTAAATTAGGGCTGAACACACGTTTGCTCCTTGAATGAGTCAAATTATGACCTACTTTTACCTAATAATGCACACAAAGTTTCCAGTATAAAATCCAAATTGGGTTTCTGAACAAATGTGTATTCTGTAAATAAGCTACATATCAGCCCGATGATCTATTTTCCCAGTTTTCACAGTCCTCAGAACAGACTCCACAGAAATTACGGGGAGGAAATTAATCAAATAATGTTAATAGGCAATTAACTAATGGAATAATTCAAACTGTAAGGTAATAATGATCATGGTCATCAACATCACCTTAATACCAATATTTATTTTTATTATGTGCAGATTTTGTGCTAAAGGGCTACAAAACTCTCAAAACAATCCTATCCAGTAGGGTTCCCCCTTCTACAAAAGAGGAAATCAGCAACTCAAAGAGTTTGATCTTTTTCAAGATCACATAGCTCAGAAAGCAGGAAGGACAGGATCTGAATGCAGACAGTGTGACTACAGTTTACACCTGATACCATCCTGTTGACACGATGGTCTAGCTATTTCCAAAGTGGCTTTGATCCCATCAGGTTCAATCCACATTTAAAAAAAGAAAATGGTAACAGTACAACACATCAGAAGGCATATTTGAACTACTAAGAAGATGGGCTGCCTGAATAGGCCACAGAGACCTTAAAGCCTGCAAACCTAAGATACCTGGCCCTTTAAAGAAAAGTGTGCCAACCCTGCTCTATTAGTTTTAAAAGTAACTTGGGTCCAGAAAAGAACTTTATGAAAGTGAAGACTTCTTTCCCCTTCCATTCAAAAATACTCCTAGGCATTAAACTACTTTTCGAAATTTGAATAATTCTATTTGATTAGTTAAAAATAACTATTTTCCTATTTTTTCCCCTCCCACTAATACATAACTCTGCTCAAGGTATTTATGGCCAACTGAAAAAGGTCAATTAATGGATAGCAGAAGGAAATACATCTTTCCATTTGGATCATCCACCTTGCTTCAGTTCAGAAATACCATTTCTTATTTTAATACTTGGACAATTTCTACAATGGATAATTTTAAGAGATGAACAAATCAGTCTATTACCGATAGTTACTATCAATATTACAACTTCTGCCAAATCCCTTTTGTTATAAATTGTCACCTAAAAACAGTATTATGTACACAGTATATACTTACTTAATGTTTCTTAAATGACATAAAAGCACAGTGTGCTTATGAAGCAATAAAACAAGATTGCCTGGTTTGCCATTCCACTTTTTTTCAGACACATCTTCCCGGCTTTTCTTCCTCTGACCCCTCTGCCTCCCAACTCCTACACTCTAGTGCACAAGTGGGTTGGCTTCCTGGCTAAGAGTCTAACCTAGTACAGTTGCTACTTAGCTGCTCAGGAAACAAGTTTACTGATCTGTGGCTACTTGATGATATTGGTTGTGAGAATTTCATTTTGCCCAGGTTACTACAGTATTTGTTGCATGAGGAGTCCTAGAAATGTAAATCCTACTTAAGCAACACTGCTTCATTACAGTTTAGAACACCAAGCACATGTACCACTGTCACATTCTTGTTCTCCTCGGTAGGTGCCCAATATCAAAGGCCAGGAGAAATTCACAGGTGATCAGATCAAAACACCTATTATATAAAATTTGGGGGCCTACCAGTTGGCATAAATGAAGTTCATTTACTTCAATTAGCCTCTCTTTTGCTGTGTCAATTTTGCTAAAAGCTCTGCTTTATCCTCAGTGTTCTGAGGACAGAGATTTTATGACAGAAATAGGCCGTTAAAGAATGTAAACCAAAGTAAATAGTGTTTCCTCTGGCATCTGTTTTCACTCTTTAGAGTATAATTAATGGAACTAAAATGGTTATGGAAGGCTTCACGAAGGGGACAACAGAGCCTAGGCTTTAAGGATGAGTAAAAATTAGAAGAGGGAAGACAGAGATTTCAGCTGGGAGGTACAAGAGAAATAAAGCCACAAAAAAAGGAATTAGCATAACATGTAAAAAAGAAGAACTTTAATTACTGTCTAATAATTATATTTAAAATAATAATTCCACCCTTCATGATTTGGACTTTTAAAAGGTCCTTCAAATATTTTCCATAAACTATAAATGTATTTGTAATCTTCAGAATGACCATGTTGCTTACTTCTGTGAAATGTTCATGAGCTATCAGAAACATGATAAAACAAAAGCACAAATATAATGTCTCATTTAATTTTCACTAGAACAGACAATCTTACCGAATCTAAAACAGAAGATTCACTAAGTGGTCCTGTCACCTGTCTATGTTACGATCAATATAAGGAAATCTACAGATTTACAAATTATTCATTAAAATAGGCTCACCACTTCAATTTTCAATTTGCCTTCAGGTAGTTCTGAAGGTCTCCAGGTCTCAAGGATATTATTCAGTTCACACGAAGGGCTCTAATATTTTTCTCCAGTGGACACAAATTTTAAAATTTCTGATTAACGAAAAACATTCCTTGAAAAGTGTTTTCAATATTTTTCCAGTTTTTAATTTACTGATAATACATACCAGAACTTCTGGTCAACATGATAGACATACCTACTGTCTACAAACTGAATGGATATAGATCCAGACAAAGTCAAAGAAACTGATATTTATGTTAGCTGGTGCAATATTATGCAGAAATACATGTCTTCTGCTTTTTTGGACTTTCTGAAGACCTCAATTACAACTTTTCCAGAGTGCCTAAAAGTCTAGTGACCCCAAACTGGGAGCCACAGGTAGTCAGGTCACAGTGTTATCCATTCTGTTGGACTCAACTCAAACAATCTGACATGTGTGTGCTCTCAATTCCATCACTCTCGCTTCAGTTGACTTCACAGGTCCTAACTTCTTCTACCTGCCCACACTCTCCACATGTGTTCTTCTATCAGAAAGGACAAATTTCCTTTTTTAGTTCTAGTTGTAGAAATGTTTTCAGTTTATTACTTAAAAAAGAAAAAAAAAGAAATCGGATTCACATTTACTTTTACATTTCTAGTATAAATCTGGCCAGAAATTTTGGTACAAACCAGACAACCATTAAGCTAATGCATGACTGCTTAGTGCATTCAAACTCTAAATACCACCTTCTATCTGGGACTCTCAGACAACATTCTGAACCATCAAAAAAGTATCAACTAATCTCTGGATGTCATCCTACCACCTGTGACTACTACTCAAATTTTCAAACTTAACATTTTAGAGTAATTTCAAAAAGGATTCTGCGAAGAAAGTCTCTCCTTCCATGCTCACATTCAGCCATTAATTTGTAGATAAGTCTACTAAAGTCAGTTTATTTGCATCTTGCCTGAGTGGTTCATCATCTTCAAGTATTACAGATAAAAGTCAAGCCTTGAAACACATAATGTTGCACATTAACAGGATTTAAAACCACTAGTTGAGGCTGGAAATACTTTTCTGTATAGTAAATTTTTATACTAGCATTGACTACAATTTAACTTAGCCTGTATTGAAAACAGCCTAATTAAAACTCTAGATTTAGTAATAATTGCTAGGTTTTTAATGGGCAACATAATCATCATAAAGCATGAAAAAGTTAAAAGGAAATAGTATATGAGAGTATTTACCTTCAAGTAAATTATGAAATAAAGCAATAAATTTGCTTTCATGTCTACTGTATAAAATAAAATCTGTGAATATAATTAAATTCCCAGTGATCCACTCTCTTCTATATTGCAGAGCTACTCATCATTTGTCAAGTATTCATTCAGCACTTTAGCAGGATTTTAAGGAAATTATGTGAGTTAGACCCTGAAACAGGTTTCTCATTCACCAAAGTGATCCTAGACCATACCAGAGAATACCAGAGGCAGACCTCGCCTACCTTATCTAGGCAAAAAGAAACCACACCGCTAATCCTATAAGAGAGCTTCCTTTCCCCCTTAGATTAGTGCCTCTCTACATATAAAATCTACCTGCACTAAGGGCCAAGTCTTTGGTTTGAAATACGCTGTGCATAATAGGCTAATTTCTATTAAAACTTTTCCCCCCAGTAGCATGAATAGTCAAGTGTTCCTTTGGTTAAAATGCCAATGGAAAAGGTATCAACTTAAAAGGCAAACACATGTACACACATACACACATACACACACATTTTAAAATAAGTTTTCTCCAAAAGAAAGATCTAGTTAAAAGGCAAGAGAAAAATCTTTTGAAATACTAGAATTTAAACTTGGAATATCATGTAAAAAGTTCAACGATAAAGGACAAAGAGAGAGATGGAAACCTATACATAGGAAGTATTGTCTTTCCACTTTCAAAATAAACATAAAATTATTTCCTTTCAATTTACAAAAACCATAATAACTTTCAATATAAAAGCTACATACTCCATACTTAATTTTTAAATGTTCATAGAACATGTTTTTCAAATATCTATTTACCTACATTTTTTTAAGAAAAACTTGCAAGGAATCAGTTAACTTACCAATTCCAGAAGATGAAAAAATGAAGACTAAGAAAATGTCAAGTTAACATATGAATATAAATAGAGCAATGAATGTGTTATTTTAATTAGCAATTCTCCTAAAACTTTCATATGGATTTTAACACAAGTATTGAAATTAACACACCCTAAATAACTCCAAACACAATTGCTATTAATGTCACAGAATCAATTTATCCCCTAATAACCCATTTCCTACTCCTTTAATATTTCCCTAAGCGTATGCCATGAAACATTAGTCCCTAAAATACATTTCACAAAAAAGGGTTCTGTTGCTAAATAAATCTGGAAAACTCTGTACACTTTGACTTCTCCTGGGATTTATAATACACATAAGTATGTGAGGTCTGAGAAATCCCAAGGAAAAGAAAAGCCTGCTTGTTTTATTTATATCAGCTTTCCCACACATATTTAACAACAAGACCCTTTGTTGAAGCCAATCCTTGAAACTAATATTTCACAACGTATTTGAAGGCAATGGGCTTCTCCAATTATATTTCCAGAACTGTCACACAATACCTTTCACTTTGTACCAAGATTAACAACACCTCTACTTAGATGCTTTTATATTTGCTCCTCAGATGTTACCATTTTCAAACCTTTCATGTAGGTGAAAACTTTTTTTAACTCTTTCAGACTACCTGTGTGAAGAATTCTCCCTTATACTTACCTTTCTATAATGCTTGTCACTTTCAGATCCATGATCTGTTGCTCTGAATGCTGTTTCTCCAGGTGAACCTTAAAGATAAATAAGCAGTCCTTTAAATTCTCCAGTGATATCAAGAGCCGAAATTCCAAATTACGTCTAATGTAAAGGCAAATGGACTTTTATAAAACCCACTTTTTTGAAAATTAAAAACTATTCTTATTTTAAGGAACACATTGATAACCTACGCAAAAAAACCTTTGTAAATATTATAGGACATGTTTAACCTATTTAAAAACAAATCACTGAAAATTACAATTAAAAAAGACAATTTCTGATGAAGACAATTTTCCAGGAGAGTACTTACAGTTTAGTCCTATATCACTGCCGTTACAGACCACATGTGGTAACAAAATAAATTTAAAATGTCAAAGGGTGACAGGACAGATGAGACAAACTAAAATTACTTTTCATTTCGATTATCAGAAATGATCAGATCAATTTCAAGAAAATATTTTGGTTAAACAAACTTTCTTTTTAATACTTTTAATCTTATAGAAACGTATTTAGGAATTTTAGTTTTACTGCAAGATAATTATTTTATTATTTTCACCTGTAAGATAAGGAATTTGCCCAATAGAGTTCTGGAGTTTTAAAATTCAGCATAAGCAGCATAAATTTGGTCTGCAATTTATTTGCAACTAGTTTATTAGAAGCATTTAAAAGGCATGTTAAGGTCAGCAAAAATGTCTGTTTACACACCTAACAAGAGAAGTAGGTCAGAAGCTCCTATGACTTCACTAACCAATTTGTGACCTGTGAAAAATCAGCAAAAGGGGAAATAGAAATGTAAAATTTGACAGGAATGAGCAAACAAATGTCTGAGATCTCAGAGTTATATCATGATAGGGTGTGAGTTGGGCAAATACACCAAGATCAACCTTAGTAAATTCTACTCATTACGGCCCATCATAATTAAATTTGTTTTAAAATCACCAAATCGGCTCTAACCAATTATGAAAAGCAAGCACATAGGAAGTCTAACCTACTTGTCAGGAACAAGAGATCGTTTTTTTCCCTCACTGACTAAAGCCAAGTATGTTTAACCTCTTACAAATTTTCATTTTGCTGCACTAACCAAAATTTAAAACCACTGAGCAACAAAACTTTGTGTATCTGTTTTTTCAAAAATTTGTTTTTAATTTGTACTAGATATTTTCATTTAAAAGATACGAATAAACAAATGAATACATCTTAGTATTTTTCCTCTGGGTCTTCTGACATTTTAAGTGAGATCAAACGGGTCCTTCCTTACCTGTGGTGAAAAAGTCCTTCAGTAAACTGAGGCTTTCAACAATTTTATCAAAGTCAGGTGCCAATTTTGCAAGGTCGTCTGAATTAGGAAGTGCTTTTCTAATTTTCTCTGGAGAACAAACAAAATTCTCAAAATAAGAATTTGACTATTAAAACACTGACAAAATAGAAATAATCATCATATATAAACTTAAAATATTTTTCTATTTTTCTCCCTATTACAACTATAATTGTATCTGAAACAATATGTCATTGTGATGATATTCCACAGGCCATGAAATGTTTTTAAAAAGAGTCACCAGATGTATGGCTTAGATGGAAACTTTTCATTTATAAGTTAAATGCCAGGAACTATATGCACTGTGTTAACAATGTTAATGCTGTATTGGAATCAGAAGTACTTTTAAGGAGAAAGTCACAGCAAAGAGGCCAAGAATCAAAGAAAATACAGAAAAACGCCTCTTGAAACACCTGCTCCAAACTCGAAGACAGTAATGAAATAAAAAATAGAATTCCATTACTTTTTTCCATCCTTTCACAGACCCTAAGAAAATTCACACTTGTTAACATTTGGAAATAACTGTCTAAGAACCCATGGCAAACTTCGGTTTTATTTTTGCTGGTTTTATTTATAAAATGGTCAAAGTATTCATTTTTGTTTACAAAAATTTTGACGCTCAATTTTGTCAAAGTTTGGTACAACGGTACAGTATCTTCTGAATTAGAATGCGCTTTTCTTAATTTTCTCTGCAGAGGACTAAAATACATAAATATTCTCAAAATAAGAGTATGTCAGATATTATTCTAAATGCTGTTACGGCACTCCCCTGTTTAATCCTCAAGGCAGCCCTACAGAACAGTTATCATCAAACCCACTTTACAGGTGAGGAACTGGGGCACTGAGGTTAAGTAGATGAGCCTGCACAACAGCAAAGAAGCAGGGAGTCAGGCTTGAGGCTGGCCAGTGCAGCTTCAGAACCCGACCCTCAGCCCCACACTGTGGTGCTGGCAAATGCATCAAGGTAAAAGCGCTCCTCACGAATATTAGAAAAACATGGAAAGAATGCTACAGATTCCTGCAGATCCCTCTGTCAGTGCAGCACGGTTTTATCTTTAAGAGCTGTAAGTGCATGTAGAGAGTAATTCCACCCCCACATGCACCTAAGAAATTAAACAAACTCTAAAAAAAAAAAGACTGAGGAAAGTAATTCCATTAAAAGAAAATTTTGTTTAAATCATCATAACATACTGGCAATCAGAACTATCAGATATACTTTTTTCTCATCTACCTATTATAGAAAAAGGTGAACAGTACCTGACTATGGCAAGAAATTATTACGGACTCTAGCGGGCTTTGAGGGACTTGGCTACAAAAAGTAGAAGTCACCAAGGTATCCAATAAAAAGTAACTAGTGAGGTGGGTTATGGTGCATCTGCTCTGGGTGAGAATACAGAACACTGAAAGTGATGTCCAGAGAGGCTGCTTTGACTAACAAATGTGTTGGGCAGGAAAAGAAGCCAAAGTGTATACTGTTGCCATATAACTTTTAAAAAGGAAACTAAAATAATAACTACATACACAGACTAGGTTCAATTAAAAGAAAATGTCCATGAGGATAGTAGTAGCTATGTGAAAGTGATGGACGAAGGGGTTATTTTTTTTCTACCAGTTTTTTCTTTGATATTCTATTACTTTTATCATTAAAATAAAACTGCTACACAGTGAACTCATGAGTGAAGAAACTATCTCAATACCACTATTTCTCTTTCCCGAAGATATGACCAAAAAAACGTATTTTAACGTTGATGATACAAACCTAAATCAATATACTCATCAATCTCCCACACAATGTCAGGCACAATCCATTTATAGTCACTGAGGTCAGGTATCATATCTTTCCACTGATCAAAAGTCTAAAAGAAAAGAAAATATGCCAATCGAATGTTCTGAATGTCATACAAAAAATAAAGAAAAACCACCTTAATTTATCTAATTAAAACATGCTTATCTACAAAGAGTGATACATTATGGTCAAAATTTTTAGAAACAAAATAGCCTCAGCTCCTTTGAAAACAAATTAGTAGGCAAGCGTATAGAACATGTAAGCGTCCTTTTACTAAATATGGAAAATGTAAAAATTGAAAATATATTCTTACTTCAAATAGGCTTCATGATTTAGCTAAACAATACTGTGGAACAGAAGAAACACAAACCAGGGGTCAGGACACCTTGCCTCTGCTCCCAAAGCTGCCCCAAAGTGGTTGTGTTAGCATGACACCTACTTTCCTGTCTGTGCTACTAAGTGGCAAGCTGAAAATCAAAGCCAGGTGACCTCACCCCACCCTAGTGCTCCTTCCACTAGGCCATTCTCACCTACTGTAATTATAACCAAGATTCAAAGAGTTTTTCCTATTTGCAACGTTAATTTAGCACGTGGTAGAGATACACCATAAATTTTTAAATATTCTACTTCACTAAAGAAAAACGATTTGTGTTATAAGACCTTCAAATAATTGTGCTAAAATAACTGGAAAAGCAGTGGAAAGTTCTACTCACTTTTTTGGCTGTATAGCCACCGCCAACAGCAGATCCTAGTATGAGATATCGAAGTTTTAAGAGTCTTGCAGCTAATCTCGCTGGCCAAAAATTCCTGCGAGGCTGGTACCCATATTTAATTGGAGAAAGCTTCAATTTACGTAACGGAAGGTTAGCTAAAGAGGAGAACTGATGAAATGATGTCCGGAATTGGGATCTTTGAAGCTTTAAGGTAGGATGATGTGAATGATAAACACTTCGTGAAACCAGATGCAGTTTTTGTAGTGGTAAGCTTCCTTTGATTCCAGAGCTACGTTTCACTAAGGATTGGCAGACCTCACTGAAAAGAAAACCAAAATGGGACAAAGATCAGACCGGGTAACAATGAGAAGGAAACGACATAAAAAGAGCAGTATGCACAAGAGAAAATGCACATGGGTGCATGTGACCAAGCACGCGACATCATACCATAGCTTACATTAACCACTTACTCCATTTCCAGGCACTGCTGCGGCATGTGCTACCTCATTTAATCCTGCTAAAAATCCTACGATGAAAGTATTAGTATTACCTCCATCCTACCAACAAGGAAAAGATGGCGCGCGCGCGCGCGCGCGCGCGCGCGCGCGCACACACACACACACACACACACACACACACACACACACACACACACAACTCATCTAAGTGCACACTTATATGAAGATTCAAACTGACGCAGTGGGACTCCAGAGCCCTCCCTCTCATTTACTACATGCAGGCTATCCCAATCCAAGGAACTGAGATGAAAAGAAAAAAGGCAGAGACTTATTTTATTAACTGCTATTCACTGTCAGTAAAAGTGAAAACAAAATGAATGCAAACCTGCTTTCAAACACAAAAATTCCAGCAGCTTAGAACAGCTATTCTTTGGTCTCTCCTCTACGTCTCATGATCCTGAGACAGCCCAGGGATGGAAATTAAGGAACAAATCATTACCACATAAAGTACCTGGCTGAAAGTGTCTGAGTAGAGTAAGTAAGAGTAATCAAACAGCAATGAAAGAAGGTTATTAAAGGCAACGTCCTACAGACTGAATGTTTGTGTCCCCCCAAAATTTGTATGTGGAAGCCTAATCCCCAACATGAAGTATTTGGAAGTGAGGCCTTTGCGAGATAATTTGGTTTATTTGTAGTCATGGATGTGCCCATGTGTTGGGTGCCCTTATAAGGAGATGAAGAGCACAGATCTCTCTGTCATGTGAGGACACAGAAAAAAGATGCCCCCATCTAGGAACCAGGAAGTGATTCCTCAGCAGACATTAAATATGCCGGCACTTTGATCTCGGAGCTCACAGCCTCCAGAACTGTGAGAAATAAATGATTTCCCATTGAAGCCGCCCAGTGTTTGGTAATTTGGGGAGCAATAAGGCGATCGTGTATCAGTTGCACAGATACAAGAGAAGACACTAAAGTGAGGTGGCAGCACTAAGAAAGGAAAGGGAAAGGCAGATACCAGAATGACGGACTAGACACAGGAGACAAGGAAAAGAGTAAATAGTAATCCCAAAGTTTTAGCTGGGAGACTAAGATTACTACATTTACAGATATAAAACAATCAAGAGCCAAACCAACTGGGGGAATAGCCCACGGCTTCATAACACTTGGCTCAAACTTCTTTCAACCCCGTCCTTATAGCCAGCCACTTAGTGTTTTGAGTCAGATAAACTTTGGTTCCAGTTCCAGTTTCACTGCTTACTCTTGTGCAATCAAGGGCAAATTATGAATTTACCAAAGCCTCAATTTTTTTAATCTGTTAAAACAGGATTACGTCTACATCAGAGTTATTGTCAATAATCACTAATTCAAGTATCTTCTTCTCAGACCATAATCCCCTTCACTACAACCATCTTTGGCCCTATAGGAACAGCCAGGTCATGGATACCTCTATCTTCTCCCTAACCTATCAGTCTCCACCTTATCTATTTACCTAGTTAGCCTGGTTCATAGTCTTAAAGGCTCTTTTGCAAATACTCTAAACTCCCTTGCCCTCTGACTTTTTGTTACACTTGTTTGGCAATATACAAACCCTGGATGAACCTTATTATCACTTTAAGCCTGTACCAAGGGAATGAAGCACTACTGAAGAAAGTCACACCCAATTGGACAGACATCTCAGCTAGGCCCTAAAAAAAGCTTGGCCATCTTATTTTTTATCAATTCATTCTTCCACTCTCTGCTAGGACTATTTCAGATGTTCCCCACCCACCTCTACCCTCCCACATCTCTCCTTGTTTCCTCCGACTCTTGGGAGAAAATGGAAGCCATCAGAGGGACACATGCTGTTGCTTACCTACCGCATTGACACCCACCCTCCTCCACAGGCCCTGTAAGATTACAGTAAGGAAGTACTCTTCTGCCTTTTAAAGGCAAATCCCTGTTTCCTCTGAATTCCTCCTTTCTTTTCAGGAATCACTAGTCAAGTCTCTGTCAGTTTAAAGGAGAGAAAGACAGACCCCAGTTCCCTGCTCTAGCTCCTCTATTAAAAGCCAAACCAACCTGATTTCCATTTGTCTCACTTCAGTGAAACAGCCCTCACCGAGTGCCCTGAAGGCTTCCAGTGGGCATTTGTTTTTTCGATTCGCATTTTCTTTGTCTCGGCAATATCTGACAGCATTGACACCCCCTCCTTGTTGGAACGCCCTCAATCTCCGCAGTCTCTAGCTTTACTCCTACTCGCTGGCCACTCCTTTTCAGGCACCTCCTCCCCAACAACCTTTTAAATGTTGGGAGTTCATCGGGCTTAGATGTAAAGTCACTTGTCTTCTCAGTCTACCCATTCTTCCCAGGCAACCTTATCCACACCCATCTCCTCAACTGCCATCTGCATATCCACGTTTCTCAAAACTTGTACGTCTAGTACAAACAGTTAAGTTCCAGATCCTTGTGTCCAACTGCCTACTGAACACCACCCCTTAGATATCAAAGGAGTACCTCAAATCAAGATGTTCAAATCCATGCTATCTCTCCTCCGTCCCTCCCAAACCCTGGCCCCCGTCCAGGACTTCCTATTTCAGGAAAAAGCACAAGCACCTATTCAGTCGCATAAGCCACAAACTTGGGCTCATTCTTGATACTTTCCTCATCCTCAAGTTCTGTTCATTCTACTTCCAGCATACATCTCCAGCCTTCCACTCTCCCATCTCTGCTACCACCATGCCTCGCCTGGGCTTGCAACAACAGTCTGGACTGAGGTGTTCTCCACAGCACAACAGGGCACTCTTCTGAAATGTCAACCTGATCACTGTCACTCACATGCGTCAATCTCCCTCAATGTCTCCTCCTGCATTTAGAATAAAAATCCAAACTCCTGGTCTATAAAGTCCTGCCTCTCTCCCTCTAACCTCGGAGCTCTACCCAGACCAATGTTCAGGTAGCTCCTCGACTGTGCCATAATCCTTCCCATCTCAGGGCCTAGATGCCCACTGTGCTTGGGCAAACCCTTCTACCTTCTTAACTCCTGTTACTCCTGTGAACTCTGGTCAGTAATGGTTTCACCTCAGGATCCCTTTCTCTTCTGGCATCGACATTCTCACTCGAGTTCCCCTGCTACAGTTCTTAGTTCCCTGCACTTTTCTTTAGGGCACATAAAATTTGTTTTACATAATAATGTAATTATTGCATTAATATTTGTCTCTACTAATAAACTATAATCTTCATAAGGCCAGGGAGGGGTCTTGTCTGTTTTGCTTACCATTGTATTTCTAAAGCCTAGCCCAATGCTTCACAAGCAATAGACACTTAATAAATCTGCTGAATGAACATATGTTATTGGGAGAACAAAACCAAAACAAAAGGTGAAAGAACCTAGCAATGACCACACAGTAAGTGCTCAATAAATGTCATTTCAACAATAACTGCCCTAGCCTCTACTAATGTATTGATGAGTAGTCCTTTATCCCTCAAAAGTTGTTTGCTTTTTTAAAGAAAGTAGTTAATCTAAATATATATCCAAATAGATAAACTCCAGACCCAAGTAGTCATATTGCTAAGATGTTTTGGCTTTTCGTTATTTTCTTCCTTTTTTATTCCCAAACCTCTAAAATCCCTGTTTCCACAATGGTGGCAACAACAGCTGTGGGTGACACCAAGAAAAAAGAGTATTTGGTTGTCCAAATCAGGAACCACATGTAAAATGTTCTTCAATCAATCCCCTGGAAAAGCTAATTGACTCAAAACAAAATCCTAGTACTTGGGAAGGTATCCTCAAGTATTATTTCCAGAGCTTCCAATTCATGGTGAGATCAATGCTCATACAGGAGAGACTCTTTTCCACAAAAGGGTCCTCTTGAGATATAGGTAAGAGGTAAGGAGAAGAAATTGAGATTTACTGAAGCACCATCTGGGGAAAGGCTGTGTCACCCTCAGTCCAGTGCAGCTGAATGTTAAAATACGAACACTTGCCCCCAGGATGAACAATCTGCCAGGGAGGAGCTAAAGCTCATGTGTGTGTGGGGTGCAGGGCAGGGAAGGTCTGGGAAGAAAAGAAAAAGAGGATACCTACAAACACAGAGAAATCAGATTGTCCCAACAGTCTGTATTCCGTGTTCGTTGACAAAGGATGCCAGAAAAAAATGTGGTAGTGCCTTTACAGTTCTGAAGGAAAAGTATTTTGAATACAGACTTCTACATTTGGCCAAAGTGAAAATCAAATGTGATGCAAAGCAAGCTCCTCTGCTGCCCCCGAAACCATCTATTCTCTCTCCTCTACCATCTCTTTTAACTTATGCATCATTTCCTAATACATAATTCTCTTTTCAACAAGTTTACACAAATATTTATTGCACCTAAATATGGGAGTATGTATTTAGATATGTATGTCAAAAAATGTTTATGTTCCCATCTGTTTAAGAATGGGAATTCAGGGGCACCTGGGTGGCTCAGTCAGTTAAGGGTCTGACTTCAGTTCAGGTCATGACTTCACAGTTTGTGGGTTCCAGCCCCGTGTCGGGCTCTGTGCTGACAGCTCGGAACCTGGAGCCTGCTTCAGATTCTGTGTCTCCCTCTCTCTCTCTGCCCCTCCCCTGCTTGCACTTGGTCTCTCTCTCAAAAATAAACAAACATAAAAATAAAAAAAAAAAGAATGGAAATTTAAGTGTACTCCTTCATAACACGTATTCTTCTTTGCAGAAGAAATACAGCAAAAGACAAATTTCAGAGCTGAGGCTTCTAACTTTCCAGATCTCTACTTCTGCAGGGTAGCTAAACTGCACTATCAACATAAGACACTTTTAAGCCATGACTTTGCAGAGTCTATAGTAACTTTAGAAATAATTTACCCCAACAACATCCACAAACAAATATATCAGTTATTAATTAGTTGTTGTTAAGGTCAATTTTTAAAGTTTTCCTACATATCTTAATTGTTCCAATGAAGTATGCTATTTTTGGCAGTCTTTTCTCTTTTATTTAAATAAAATTAGATAGGTTTCTCCAGGAAACAGTGAAGAGTAGAAATAAAAAAGTAGGAAATAACCTACCGCAGTTATCAAGGGCTATGGATTTACTCAGAAACTCAAATTCCATTAAATTAGAAATAACTATTCACTTATTCTAATGGACTGTAACTGTTGTATGTTATCTGATTCTAAATATAGACTCAAATTAACCTTTATAAAACAAATGGATTCCATTCCTTATAAACACTATAAATTACCTACACTATTTAAACAACGTTCTGAAAAAAATTCAAGACAGGTGTTTGGAGGCTAATTCAGGAAAACCAAGTTTTCCCAACCTTAATTGATGCATATTACTTCTTCTCAAAAGCCTGCAACAATGAGTTAAGCCTGAAAGTATCTAAGGTTATTAGAACACAAATATGTGTCAAGATAAAGTCAAATTTAAATCTCTTTAAAATGCCCGTAGTAACCCACAGAAATGAAAAAACTCCTATGATTTTCTACTTAGGATTAAACGAGGCCAGGGCAAAAATAAGTGTGATTAGAAAGCTGGTGCTATATTCACCACTTCGCATCCAAAGCAAGCCTTTCTCCCTAACACTGAAAAGCTGCTATTAACAGGGTATCTCTAATCACCACCTCCGCCACCATTTGCGTCACTGCTTCAGATCTGACTCCAAAGCAAGTCTAGTCTGCGGACGAAGGCAAGAGGCAGAGTCCTCTTTACCCTAGCAGAAGACAGAGTACCTGCAGGAGCAAGGCACACCTGGCGTGGAGGCAGAAGAAAAAGAGTTAAGAGGGACACGGCGAGGGGAGGGAGAGGGCAGAAACAAGAAGCAACCAGAGACAGAGATAACAGCGAGGGCAGAAAGGTGAAAGAGGACAGGGACAGAAGGACAACAGAGAAGGCCAAGACTGAAAGGAGCGCAGAATCTTCTGGCGGCACAGAAACAGGCACAAGGGCCGGTACTGCAGCCGGGACTTCAGGTAAGCCCAGTCAGGGCTCCTGTAACTACGGGTCCTCAAAAATATCCCGGAATCCTCCAACCGCCCTCCGCCTGGCCTGAGAGTTAGGTGCACATTCTGGAGGTAGTGATGGGATAACCCGGTTTTCCGGAGGCCCCCCAAATAACGGGGCCAGGTCTGAGCCCGCACTTACCAGGCCACGGCGGCTCGGCGTAGTCGCCACATCCCGCCGGCGAGGAGGTCACACGGGCGCCGAGAGGGCCACGCCGGAGCCCCGGTGTCAGCTCCAGTCCGGCCCCTGCTCCAGGAGTGACCCAGGAAGAGGCCCTCGGCAACAAGGGCACAGAGCAGCTACTGCGGCCCTCCCAATGGCGCACGGACTTCCGCGAGAGCCCGCCCGGCACCCGTACTCTGTCCGTCAGGAAAATAAGCACCACCCCCGCCACCCTTCCTAGGAGGGCAGCACAAACGGTCCGTGGAGGATTAGTGCCTGCGCTCAGAGCCTCCAGAGGAGACTGCCTCATTCCGCCTCCCACCACCCCTTCCCTCCTTCTTTGTTTCCGGGTTGGAGTTACGAAATTGAGTTTCCCAGGTCAAAGATTTGGAGAGGTGAGGGGTTGAGAGTTGGGCAGGGACTGGCAGGGTGCCGGGCGAGGAAACCGGATTGATAAATTCTCTCTGGGTGGCTGCCAATTTAAGAAAATGTAGGTATTTACGGAGCTTGGAGGAGCCTAGCGAGTACAAAATGAATACAGTAATAGTGTAATAGAATAATGAAAACCAACGGTTGCCCCACTCTTTTGTTCGGTGTCTTTGTTTATAAAACACTCTCAGAACAATCTTGGGAGGCAAGAGGAGTCATGGACTGATTAAGTGCTTTAGAATCTCTGAAGGTCGGATCTGAGAAGGGCTCTGATGAATTAGACCAGCTGTGGGTTTGCAATAAGCTTGAGCAGTTTATAAAGGCATCACAAATGATTTTGTTTACTCTTTAACTGGCTTTCGTCTGACTTGAACTCATTTGTTGAAATGGCTTGCGTAAAGTCTTCCAACAATTCCATATTGTCAGTGGACACTGGACTTCTCAGCATTCAGCTCAGAAGCCTGGGTGCTCAGCGGTCTCCTTCTTTGTTGGCTTCCCTCTCCTGGTTTTCAGGGCGTAACATTCTCCTTTTCTGCTCCCCATTCTCCTTTGCTGGCTCCTCTCCCAAAAACTCTCCGTGTAAGAGGGTCCCAGATTTCAGAGATCCTGGGTCCCTTTCCTTCTCTATCTTCATTTTCTCCCTAAGTAATCGAATCAATTCTAGGACTTTAAATACGTTTTCCCCTTACTACTCTTGTCATTTTATGAGGAAACTGGGGCCTATAAAAGGGATGTGACCTGTGAAACGTAATGAAGTTATTTAGTGGCAAAACCAGGACTAAAATCAAAGGGCCCCCCTCTTCACTTCAAGGGCACCCCCCCATACACAAAATATTGAAAAATTCCTTTTTCCTTAGTCATCAGAATCCTAAGTCAGTATCCATCCATTCACAACAAAGCCAAGTAGTAGACCTAGCCATTAGCAGGAAACTTCCCAAATGCAGGACTCCAGGATTTTCTTTATTATATTTATTGTGGTAACTGTTTTAGTGACAGGTACAGAAAGGAACTTGCTATACTGACCTACGCAAACTGTAGCTTTTTCCGGGATTGTAGAGTTGTGCAAAAATTCCTTTGTTACTGTTGCTTCCTAGTTGTTTTAGAAAAAAATAAGAGAAACCAAACAGTGGTAACGTCTTTCATGTATGGGTTATCTTTACATTTCACAAGGCCCTTTTTTTTCAGTTCTACTTCTAGGCGTTTATCCCACTGAATCATTCCCACATGTGCAAAGACATACATGTGATGTATATGTTTGCCTTGCATGTAATAACGAAAAGTTGGAGGGAGCGCCTGGGTGGCTCAGTCAGTTGAGCGACTGAATTCAGCTCAGGTCATGGTCTTGCAGTTTGTGAGTTCGAGCCCCGCGTCGGGATCTGTGCTAACAAGCAGCTCAGAGCCTGGAGCCTGTTTCTGATTCTGTATCTCTCTCTCTCTCTCTCTCTCTCTCTCTCTCTCTCCTGCTCATGCTCTGTCTCTCAAAAATAAATAAATGTTAAAAAAAATAAAAAATAAATGAAAGGTTGGAATCAACATTGTTAAAAGATAAATTGAGGCATCTTAAAAATTGTAAGAGGTTATTTGATCAAAAATTGATTTGAATTCAGCAGTGCCGAGCCAGAAGTGGTTAGGAATGCTGCATCAACAGGAGTCAGTGGCAAGACTGACTATATCAAGAAGAAAAGGAAGCAAAACAAGGAAATTATTTGATTGGCTTTAGCTTTATGTGGTCGCCTTATTTGGAAAGCCTCATTGGCTGTGATTGGTTGCCTTAGGTATGCTTTCTTAACCATAATGTATTTATAAGCTTTAGGTTTTTGTTTGCTTAGTAGGCTGCCAAGGCGTTAGAACCAAATTGGTCTATATATTCAGCCCATTCTCAACATAATTTCAGCAGGCACATATTGTAGAAATTAACAAACTATTCTAAAACAAGGAACAAAACTATTTACAACTATTTGACTTCAAGGCTTACTATTATAATCAAGACAGTATAGTATTGGGATAAGAAGAAACAGATCAAGGGACCAAAATAGAGGGTTCAGAAATAGACCTCCATTTGTACAGTCAATTGTTTTTTGACAAAAGCACCAAAGCAATTCAATAAAGATGGAAGTTGTTTCAATAAATGATGCTAGAACAATTGGATATCTATGTGGAAAAGAATATACCCTACACATGCTGTACATAAAATTTAATATAAATTTATATCATATACAAAAACTAGTATATACACAAAAGTTGTATACGCTGGGACATATCCCTAAATGTAAAAATAAAAAGCTCTAAAGCTTTTGAAGAATATAAAAAATATTTTTGCAACTTGGGAGTAGACAAAGATTTCTTACGTCACAGAAAGTAATACCACAAAATAATAAAATTAATAAATTTGGACTTCATCAAACTAAAATACTTCTGCTAATGAAATAACACCACTGATATAATTTAACAGACAAGCATCACATTGGGAGAAAACATTTTTTAAATATATATCTGACAAAGTATACATATCCAGAATATATAAGAAATTTTTGGAGCACCTGGGTGGCTCAGTCGTTTAAGCATCTGACTTTAGCCCAGGTCATGATCTTGCAGTCTGTTAGTTTGAGCCCCGCCTCGGGTTCTGTGCTGACAGTCAGCTTGGAGCCTGCTTCGGATTCTCTGTCTCTCTCTCTCTGCCCCTCCCCTTCTCTCTCTCTCTCTTTTTCTCTCAAAAATAAGTAAATGTTTAAAAAAATGAAAAAAATCTCACAACTCAGTAATAAGATAAATAACCTGCTATCATTTAAATGTTTGTATCATCCCCCTACCCCTGCCAAATTCCTATGTTGAAATCCTAATGTCCATAATGTGTTGGAATTAGTGACCTTTGGGAGGCCTTAAATTATGTGAGTGGAGCCCTCATGAATGAGATTAGCAACCTAAAGGAGACCCCATATGGCTTTCTAACTTTTCTACCATGTGAAGTTCCAGCAAAAAAAAATTTATGAACCAGAAAGAGGCTCTCACTGACTAGAACAAGACCATTATATATATATACGTATATATATATATATATATATACGTATATATATATAAAATCTCCAACCTCCACACCAGGTGTATGTGTATATATATATATACCTCTATATCTTCTTTTGTGTAGTGCTTGTTTCAATTTTTAACTGGGTTATGTCTTAGTCCGGGTAGCTTATAAAGAACAGAAATTTCTCACAGTTCTGGAGGTTGGGAAGTCCAAGACCAAGGTGCCAATTACATATATGTAACATATATATATAATATATATATATATTATATATATATACAATCTCCAATGAACATATACAGTGTTCAATGTTATTAGTCATCCAGGAAATGCAAATTAAAACCACAATGAGATACCACTGTATCTTCACTAAAACTGCTAAAATTAAAAAGACTTTAGGTCAGGATGTGAGCCAACCAGAACTCTCAGGCACTGCTGATGGAAATGTAAGATGGTATGAGCACTTTGGAAGAATGTTTGGCAGTTTCTTACAAAGTTAAACATACAGCTCCCCTTTTGTCTAGCAATTCCAGTCTTAAAATTTATCTAAGAGACATAAAACACAGGTGCACAAATAAGATTGTATAAAAATGTTTATAGCAGCTTTGTTCACAATAGCCAAGAACTAGAACCAAACCAAATGTGCATCAACAAAAAATAGATAAACAAACTTATACAAGGAAATACTACTCAACCGAAACAGGGAAGAGCTACTGGATTTGTAACGACATGAATGAGTCTAACAGACATGTTGAAATCAAAAGAGGATGTTCCATTTATGGGAAAATGGATATTGGAAGTGGGAAAGCAACATTGGGAAACTTTTTAGGAATATAGAGATAGATGTTCATATGCTAGGGGTCTGAATGGCTTGTATGTATCTGTTTCATAATGTACAGCTGGGACATCTGGTGGCTCAGTCAGTTGAGCACCCGACTTCGGCTTAGCTTATGATTTCACAGTTCGTGAGTTCGAGCCCCTGACATCACTGCTGTCAGCACAGAGTCTGCTTTGGATCCTGTGTCCCTTTCTCTCTGCTCCTCCCCCTCTCTCTGCTCCTCCCCCACTTGTGCTCGCTCTCTCTTTCTTGAAAATAAATAAACATTTTAAAAATGTACAGCTAGGATTTGTGCATTCCAAGTTTCAAGTATGTGTACATGCATTTTATATACATCTCTAAGTTGATTGACTGGGGAGGGTTGAAGTAGGTGGAAATTAGATGGGACAAGAGTGACCAAATGTGGATAATTATGGGAGCCGGATGGTAGGTCCACGAGGGCTCCTCGTACTTGTCTGTTCACCTTGTACGTATTAGAAAGTTTTCATCAAAATAGCTGTAAAATGTATCACATACTTGTCAAAATGATTCAGGAAGGAAATAAAATGCATTTCACTTTCTTGTTTTGTGGGTGTGAGAGGGAAGAGCAAAGGAGGAGTATGGAAGGCAGGCTGTGTGCTATGTAGAATTTATTCCAGCTGTCTGTGTTTCCTATTGCTGCTGTAATAAACTACCCCAAATGTAATGGCTTAAAACAAAACAAACTTATTTTCTTCCTGTTCTAGAGGTCAGAAGTAAGATATGGTTTCACTGAGCTAAAAGCACAATATCCACAGTGCTGCTGCTTTTTTGGGAGCTCTCAGGGAGAAGTTGTTTTTTATTTGTTGGTTGGTATGTTTGTTTTGCCTGTTCCAGCTTTTAGAGGCTGTCCACATTCCTTGGCTTCTGGTTCACTTCCATCTTCAAAGCTAGCAATAGCTGGTTAAATCTTTGGAACATCATATCCCTTTGACACTTACTCTCCTACCTCTCTCTTCAACATTTAGGGACGCTTGTGGTTTCATTGGGCCCATCCAGATAATCTGGGATGATCTTTCTATTGTATTTTATTTATTTTTTAAAGTTTATTTCTTTTTGAGAGACGGAGATGGCATGAGTGGGGCATGGGCAGGGAGAAGGAGAGAGAGCATTCCAAGCAGGCTCCACACTGTCAACACAGAGCCCGATGCGGGGCTTGAACCCACGAAACTGTGAGATCAGGACCTGAGCCAAAACCAAGAGCCAGACGCTTAACCGACTGAGCCACCCAGTTGCCCCCAGTCTTCCTGTTTTAAAGTGAACTGGTTAGCGACCTTAATTCCATCTGAATTCTTTTTTTTCTTTATAATTTTTTTTTTTTAGTGTTTGTTTATTTTTGAGACAGAGAGAGACAGAGCATAAATGGGGAAGGGTCAGAGAGAGAGGGAGACACAGTATCTGAAACAGGCTCCAGGCTCCAAGCTGTCAGCACAGAGCCCGACACGGGGCTCGAACTCATGGACCACGATATCATGACCTGAGCCGAAGTCGGACACTCAACCAACTGAGCCACCCAGGCACCCCCCATCTGAATTCTTAATTCTCCTTTGCCATATTCACAGGTTCGAAGGATTCAGATGCAGACTTCTTTGTGGGAGGCTTTATTCTGCCTACCTCACAGCTCCATTTAAATTCTTTTGACCAATCTCTCTCTCTGATACTAAGGAGTGTGTGTATGTGTGTTGTTGGTGTGTGTGAGTGTGAGTTATCCAGTTTATGCAGCTCAGCCACATCAGAAATAGCTGTAGTTTCAAAATTGTACTTCTCTAATCTTTGTTCTTCATATTCATCATTTTCTTTGTTTTAATGACTTTTATACCTTTGTCCTTTCTAAGAAGAAATCTCAAGTCTGCACTACATGTCACAAATTTCATTTGCTGCAGTGGCACTTTTGCCTTCTAAGTAATTTCTAAAGTTATTTCTGCATTGTAAACCTTGAAATATTTCCTCTCACTTATCTTTATTGCTTTCTGTGCCTATATCTTAGAGGCCAAGATTTGTCATCATATTAAAGATGCAAAATTATTGTCTAAAATTTTTCCTGTCCCTATAGTGAACAAACTCCTAGACAATAAATTCATGGATGTGATCTTCCTCTGGATCTTTCTATTATAATGACTGCTATGATGACTATTACCCAGCGGACACCCATTTAATGTGCTAGACACTAGGCTGCCATTTACCTATAACATATCCTTCCGGTTTTCACAGGCTTCATCTTTTCTTTTTCTTCCCTGTTCTTCTAAGGTCAAGGGGTTTACTTTGTTTTATGTAGCAAAGGAAGTATTGACTGATGACTATAATCTTCAATTCTGCTGTGTAGGTCTTATGCTTAGTGGTTATCCCTCTGTGAATCTGGCTAGAGGTTTTTGTCATATTTTTGTTGAGTTTTCACAAGTATTTTAATTATTAGGAAAAAAAAACGCACCAAGGACTACTAAAATACCTTATTGGCTAAGAAAGTATGGCTCCATTGTAGATACTCAAACTGAAGACATGCCTCAGCCCTACACACTCCTGAGGTGAGGTAAAGTTTTAAATTGAATTTATGTTGTTTTTCCAGACTTCTCTTTTCCTTCCACCATTGAAAGAGTAGACAGCTTTTGTAATTTCTTTACATCAGGGAGGTTAGCAGGAAGGTAGTGTGGGGGAATTCAAAGGCTGTTTTGCTGAAAGCTTTCTATGAAAGCTTAAGCCTGTGTTGGAATTTTGCTAGGAGCCTAGGAGTAGAGAGAGGGCCTTGGAGAAGCAAAAGTTGGAGGGTGGAGATTCCTAGAGGCCAGAAAGAGGAGAATGTTCTCCCCTAACTACCCTCCCTGTACATGGAAGAGATTAAGACCTCTGAGTGTTCACAGCCCCCCAGAAAATTTCACCTAAGCATGATCAGAAACCGCAGATCCATCAGATTCAAAAGGATCATGAAGACTAGGAATCTGGGGGGACTCCAGAGGTTACCTATGACCACTAATTAGAAAAAGAACTATTTTCTATGCACATGGTTATCTATGACCAGTATATCCATGTGGTGGAAATATCGTATGATAGTGTGCTGCATATCTCTTTCCAACCCTGCATTCATTGACATTAGTTATTGTGGCATCATTTACACCATAGAAGTCAGCAAACACCACCAATCAGGGCTTGATTTATTATTTTGCTGATTGTTTAAGCTTAAGAAAGTTATGAAAAAACAGTAATACTATGGGTTAAATTTAAATTTATTTTTAACGTTTATTCATTTTTGAGAGACAGAGAGAGACAGAGCATGAGCGGGCAAGGGGCAGAGAGAGGGAGACACAGAATCTGAAGCAGGCTCCAGGCTCTGCGCTGTCAGCACAGAGCCCACGCAGGGCACAAACTCACGAACTGCGAGGTCATGACCTGAGCTGAAGTTGGACACTCAACCGACTGAGCCACCCAGGCACCCCTACTATGGGTTACATTTAGAAGTGTGTTGTATCTGTGGCTATTTCATTGTGAAGAGCACAGAAAACTGAGGAAATATCCTTCCAGTATTTAAAACATTTTAACTGATTCAGTAAAGAAGTCATGCACATTATCATGAATTATTTAAGTGCTCACATATGCCTTTGTTGTTTCATTTTCCTCTTATTAATGTGTAGGCAAATAGCAACCAATATTCACGTCAGATTTCAACTCATAGGTCAATGATGTGAGGAACTTCTTTGCTGAGTAGATAGCAATCAAAATAATCAAGCATTTATTCCTAGTCAAACGTATAGTAAACTTGCATAAATATGCGTAATTTTTTTGTAAAGTTAATTAAACATTTAGTAGCATACCACTGGTATGCATATGCATGCTTAAGCAATACACCAGTTGTTTCTTCAGTCTGTTTCCATCTTTCCATCACTGAAAACTTTTGCCATTTAGTTTTTAATTTGTTTTGAAGTTACCTATGTCTCTGACCACTTCTATGCCATCTCATTTTTGGGGGCCACTGCCATAACCAGAGCCTGCAGAAGTATTGCTCTCTTCCACTCCCCGGGTTCTGAGGCTTTCTCCCTCCTGCTTGGAGGTGTTTTTGATCCCACTTTGGAACATTTGCTTTTTGCTTCCTTTTTAGACTAAAAATATATCCTCTACTTCCACCATGTTCCCAAACTTAGCCTGTGTGAGAAATAAAATACATCTTAGGCCCTTAAGTAATTTTGCATGGCAATCCATTCTAGGAGTACCTGTACAAACTCCTCCCCAGCTTGCTAGTGCCTTCCTCAGCTAGAGTAGATTGAACCGTGTGCCTCGCAGAGGGATCAGATCCCACATCCTTGCTGTTCATTGTTGCAAGCTGTTGATAGCCTCCTTACTTTCTCATACTTTGAGTGGTCCTTCCTTTGCAGTGGGGTGGGCCAAGGTGAGCAGTTGAGGCAGTAGCTTGCCACAAGTGCTCTAATCGTAATGTAACTCACGAACACCATCAGGCAAGTGAGCTCTACCATCTCCTGGTCTGGAGACCTGCCTACACTGTGATGGTGCCAGCATTTAGAAAAGGCAAAATGATTCATTCACCTGTTTATTCCAGTTAGGAGCAATGACAGGAGTGCGTAACACCCAAGGAGTTCTTAACAAGCAGGACTGGATTTATGTCTTTACAGAAAACAAATAGAAATTAGAACTCCTTCCTTTGCTTCCTTTGTTTGCTGTTTTGTTTCTTCCTTGGGGATGGGTGAGATTTAGAGAAGCAGAAGGGTGGGGGGAAGAAATGCTGGAAGGATGTGTGTGGTGAACTTGGGGTTCAATGACTATTTTAGGCTTGTACTTCCACATGATTCTATTACCATGACATCATAATATGTGCTAATGTGTCTATTTCATTCTAGAAAAAGCTGGTATATGTAAGGCATTTAGAGCTGTGCAAGGTATATAGTAAGCACTTACTAATTGTATTAGTTGAAGTAGGATGGGCTATTTTTCTTTAGAAAATAGACTTCCAAATCTCAAGGACTTAATCCCATACAGAGCTATTTCCTTCTCACATAGCAATCTGATGTATAATGGGGGGAGGGGAGCTTTCCTGAAGAATAGAGACTCAGACCTGCAGCTTGCTTCCTGCTTAAACCTATACCATCTGAAACATATAGCCTTCAAGGTCACTTTGGAGGGCCCAGAGTGTTGTCTGGGATAATTGCTAAGGACTAAAATAGAAATAACGTGAAAGGGACCACTCTGAGAGTGGGCAATAGGTCAAAGATTACTTCTGCCCACATTCAATTGGCTAGAACCTAGTCATATGGCCCACTTAACCACAAGTAAAGCTGGGAACCACAGAGGAGCACATGGAGAACTGTGCAGACTGCCTACTTTTGCCATTATGAGCATTAGCTATAACGACAACACCAATAATAGTAATCTTATTTTTCTCCAATGATAGCATTATTATTCTCCAAGAATGGAGTATTTTCTTCTGGTTATGTTTGCTATTTATATTTCTATTGAACTCAGAGTTTTAGATTACTTTGTAACTTATGCAATCTGTTTCTAAAATACCACGAAACTTATCTTTATTTTGTCCATAATGGGAGAGTAACCTAATTTTATTTTATTCTCCATATCAGGAGAGCCACCTTACTGACAGCAATTGAATTTCCTAGAAACCAACTAAACAAGGGCTCAGAGTTAAAATTCAGTCAATATAAAGGAATGAAGTATTTATCACACACCTGAGTATGCAGTCTGAGACTGATTCCTACCCCCTCAAAATATACACTCTATGCAGAGATACTGAAAGAGATTGAAGTAATCTCAACTTTTAGGACCATTCCATGAGCCTGTTAATGAGGTCTGGCCATTTTAAGAGCACTGAAAAGAAAAAAAAAAAGGTTCTTGTGAGCTATAGCCTTCCATATGTTAGGTTGCAGCTTAGAGATCTGGTGGAGAAAGGGTTGCACTTGGTAATCTTACCTATCAACCAAAAAGCATGAGAAAGACTGTGTTCTAGTCCTCACCCTCTGGTTCTTTTAGGACACTGAGTTTAAGGCTTCCAGTTCTGCCAATGGGCAGTGCAGACAATGTGATTTCCGTTTTGTATTTTTATGAGTTCAGAGAAATATATTAATTTTCTCAAGGTCACAAGGTAAATTGGAAGTGTATGGTATATTTAGGGCTCAATATGCAAACCATTTGTCTGGGAGAATAATGGGAGAGAAAACTGGAAAATAGGTTCAGAGCAGATCATAGAGTGGTTTGAAGATGTCCACTTATGTTTTGGATATTTTTCTTTTGGCAAAAGGACTTATGTGCAACTTCCTTGCAAGGAAGCACCATGATCCAGATGGTGCTTTATGGAGATTAATCTACCAGTGGGAGAAGGGTTGGTTAAAGGTGGGAAGCAAAAAACAGAGAGCCTACTTAGGAGGAAATAGTAATTATCCCAATGTGGTCTGACTTAGATTATGGTTATAGGGTCAAAGATGGAAATTAAAATTTAAGCCTAAGTGCAGCATTTTCATTTTCTATTTAAGACTGAAAGATGTTTATATGCTTTTAAAATGAACTTTTTTGATGTCATGTTTCTCTTTCTTTTCCTCTTATTTTTTTAAAAGATTTTCCCCCTATTTAATCTGCTGTGTTTCATCCCACTGAATTTTCAGCCCACATAAGATCATTTAAGTAGCACTTCATTAGGAACGATAAAGACATTGGGAGAAGCCAGGATGCTTTCAACCAACATTTCCATCATCTATCATCTGGCTTGATAAGTAGCACTTCCAATGTGAGGCATCAGGGTGTTCTTCAACTTCAACAAAGAATGATCTCTGGGCAGGAGCCCTGGTGTATCACATCCAATGCTGTCTCCTTACTAACCTTTAACATCTGAAGACCTGCCACCAGGGCATCTTGATCGACTAATAGACATTTACCAGTGTGTTAAATGATGTGATAAAGGATGCAAATCAACAGCCAGATGAAGAGATGCCTAGGGCGACATGTGGGAAAAGGGTGCAAGTTTTCTTGCCCTCTCCAGGCCGCCATTCTCCCCATATCTCCACGTGTTCACCAATCTGGCAGCTCCTCTCCTTTCCTCTTTTGAAATATCCATTCTGTCTGATGGCTTTTACATCCATACTTCCTTCATTCCATCAGTGGCCCTGCCAGCTGTCAGAGGACTGAAATCTTCATGGACCCATTCTGGAGTTTTCTTTTCTTTTCTTATGTTATGTTATGTTATGTTATGTTATGTTATGTTATGTTATTTTTAGAGAGAGAAGTGGGGGGAGAGGGGCAAAGAGAGAGAGAGAGAATCCCAAGCAGGCTCCACACTCAGTGCAGAGACCAATGTAGGGGCTTGATCCGATGACAGTGGGATAATAACCTGAACCAAAATCAAGAGTCATATGCCCAACCCACTGAGCCACCCAGGCACTCCTGGAGTTTTCTTCTAGGAGTTGTTCTTTTCTCCAACCATTCTAATGATTCTTTGATCTGCCCTCTATTACTTAATACATTCCTTTTCTGCTCACTTTTCCTAGAGGCTGTTTCTGCTACTTCCAAATAAGAGCCATTACTGATTCATTTGTTAAATTTGATGTAACCTGGACGTTAACTAGAACTACCCTGCCCTGATGATTTAGATAAAATTGATTCAAACTACATTCAATAGGTTGCGGAAAGTCCAATGTCTTCTCCAAGATTTCTACACATTCTACAGGAGATCTAGGTTCTCATGGACACATCTGACTCAGTCTTTTGCTTCCTCTAAATCAGGATTTCTCAACCTTGACATTTTAGGCTGGACAATTCTTTCTTGTGGGTGGCTGTCTTGCACATTGGAGGAATTTGGCAGCATTCCTGGCTGCTGCCCACTTGATGCTAGCAGTTACTCTGTCCTGGTTATGATCATCAAAAGTGTCTCCAGACATTACTAAATGTTGCCCGGGGGGCAAAATCACTCCTACTTCAGAACCACTATCCTAAATTAGTTTAGTGTAGGCACTGACACCTATTGTCCCTGTTGTCACCAAGTCAACGTAGGCATGGTGCTCAAACTTTTTTCTTAATTTCCACCATTTTTTTTAAGTCACAAAAGGTACCTCTACTGGTAGAAAATATGACGGAAGTTCTGGGGAAATTGAGAGATTTTCATCATGAGTATGCAACCAATAAGAATTTGTTAGGTGCCCATATTCTTAAAAACTTCTCTTGGTCATTTTGTCTAGCCTCTGGCCACATTGCTTGCCCCTCCTTGGTTTCTCTTCCCTTATCTCTCTTTACCTTGTCTATTCTTTGTTCTTCCCTACTTGCATATTTGTGTCCATTTTCAATTCAGTGGTTTAGTTATATTATTTTACTTCTCTGTACCAACTCATCTCCTTAGGGTCTTATTTTCCACCCCTAATGGTGAATTGAGGTATTTTTCAGAACAAAAAGGCACCTCTCCCATAGTAATTCTGTAACCTATTATGATAATTAAAATAGAATCGTGTTGCAGTTCTCACTGACGAGCTCCCTGTATGTAGCCACAGTAGTATTAACCCCTTTCACGGGAAGAAAGCTGTTCTCATTATCTACTGCAGCATAACAACTGACCAAAACTTAGTGGCTTAAAATAACAACCATTACATCATATCTCTCTTCAAATGGCATATCCACGTGGTTAGTTTGGATTCCTCCAGCAGGCTATGCCTGGACTAGTTCACTTTTTACATGGTGGCTCAGGGCTCCTGGAGGAAGGGCTTTATGTACCAAGAAGAGAGAGCTGCCAGTGTCTTAAGCCTTGAGCCTTCAGTGTCCCTTTTCACATATGGGTCAAAGTAGTCACAGAGCCTGTCATATTCAAGTCAAAGTGTTGTATCTTTATTTTACAACAAATTTTGATGTTACTCCTTCATGCCAGTTACCCTCTTCCCCACCCAGGACCCCTCCAAAGTTCCATTCCATCAGACTCAGACTTGAGATCTAGGTTTTTGATGCATCAAATAACTAAAAAAAAGAGCCAAGAGAGCCTGGTGCTCTGAAAGCTGAGGAACAGATGGACCTCAAGAAGATCAAGTAACAGAGATGAGGAGAGGAGAGCTTTGGCTGTGGCCAATGGAAGTCTTGGGTCCCCTACTCTCACTCCTTCACTGTGATGGTGGTGCTGGGAGCCAGAGACCTTGTTTATTTCCCTTATTATATATGTTTCTTTTCCTGATGACACAGCACATGTTTCTTCTAGAAATTCAGTAAATATGAAATTATAATAAAAAAGAAAGTGTAATGCATAGATAACCCCTGAAACCTTGCATTGAATTGATTTCTGTATTCTTTATATAAACATGAATACTTACAGATGCATGTATATATGAGCATATGTGTATACATATTTATTCCTTTTTACTCCCGTGCTTCCTCTGATTGTTCAATCACCAGCAAGACGTGTGTGTGTGTGTGTGTGTGTGTGTGTGTGTGTGTGTGTGCACTCAGGGTAAGGTCACAGCAGGAATGTGAAGAGAAAGGAAGGAGACAATTATCAGTATTTACATTTTCTAAATAGACTTGACATTCCTGGAAGAGACATTACTTAGAGAAAAAAGATTTCTGAGTCTCCAAGTTTGCCTTTGGGGACAAAAGCTCAATTTTATCTTTGTAAATAATAGACTTTGGAAGCATGAGTGATGTAGGAGTCAATTTTCCTGCTGTGGATTTGATAGAAATGTCACAGCTGAGCAAGGAGAGATTTGGGAGGAATGATGGAGTTTGGTATTGGTCTAGGTCTCACGGACACTCCCATACTTTGCAGAATAATGGAAGTCCTACAGTGGGGCTGGGACCTCAAGCAGAGGACTATATACTGATTGCCAGGGAAATCTGAGGGGAGAGTGATAATGGCACAGAAGTCTCTCGTGCTCACACATCACAGCAGTAATGAAGAAATGAGCAAAACAAGGCAAGTCTAGCTGGAGAGCTCACCCCACGTTGCCTGTGGCCAAGGAGGCTTGGGAAAGTGCCCTGGGGTTTCATTTGCTCCAAAGGTGTAGAGAAGGACCAAGAGAAGTCAGAGACAACTCTTGATGGAGCCACAAGTGTCTCAGTGGAGGCAAGCCCACCACGTGCAAATCACCAGATAAACAAAGACAAGTGATGGCTCAACCTATGCCAGTGACAGAGGGTGAGGAAGGACCGGCCTTTCCTCGCTGTGTGCTGCCACAATCCAGTGGACAGAGGGGCCAATCTAATGGATGGAGGAGGGAAGCGGTAGATCCCTTAAATGATTGTTTAAACACAAAGCGCTGAAGAAAACCCTGGTGTGATTGAGCTACCTCATAGCTAACCAGATCCATTTTTGTCCATCAAGCAAAATGAAGGATTAAAGCAAAAATCAAGTTGAGATTTAAACAAAAATAGTTACATTTTCTTCACACTGTGACCTGAGAAGTATGTGTCATTGTTTGTTTGTGTGTGTGTGTGTGTATACATGGTCATCTCTATTATTCCCTGAAGTTTTGATCACACTGTTGATGGAGTTTTACTAAACATTATATCATGAACAATTTAACCATGTCATTAAATATTCTTAGGAATGCCCTTATTGCATGCATAATAAGTCCAGTATACAGATACAGTGTTCCTTCCTTCCCCTTCCTTCCTTTCCTCCACAACTACCCCATTGTGAAACACTTACTTTGTTTTAAATTGTTCATTGTTAAATGTAACATTTTTTAAAAATGTTTCAAATCTTTTTCTGTAACTTGCATTAATTTCCTGTGGAACAGTTTCCAAAAGTGAATTTAAGGGGTGCAGCTACATAAATATCTTTAAGTCTTCTCATTCACATTGTCAAACTGCCCCCCCCCCCACCTAACTTTGCCTTTTATATTCCCACCAGACAGTTCCTTCACACAAATGTGTCTTTTCTCAGAGACTACTCAGGAAGGTAAAGTTCTGTGTAAGTGTTACAAAGTGGGGTATGGTCCCAGCAGATTAAAGGCCCTGAGTATATTTTGACTCTTGTCTGGACTTTGAAACATCAAAAGTGAGTAGCGTTCTAGACTGTCCTTTGCCACTGAAAGTATATAAAATGTTAAGCCACTAGAGGGCAGAGTTATCTCACTAAACCAAGGGGTTTTTTTTTGTTTGTTTGTTTGTTTTTGTAGAGCCCAAGCCAGTTCATAACATCAACCTACATCAAAATCTTGACATTGCCGTCAAGGTGGCTTCAATTATTTTAACAAAGTGACAAACAGAGGCAGGGATGCTTTAAATTTAAACCAGGCAGTTCCCAATTACTGTAATAAACACATTATAGTCACACTGCTTCTTAAAGACTGAACTTTTAATTTTTTTTTTTTAGTTTATTTATTTATTTATTTTGAGAGAGAGAGAGAGAGAGAGAGAGAGAGAATGCGAGTGGAGGAGGGGCAGAGAGAGAGGGAGAGAGAAAGAATCCGAAGCAGGCTCCATGCTAACAGCATGGAGCGCAACGGGGGCCTTGAATTCATCATGACCTGCACAGAAATCAAGGTCAGATACTTAACTGACTGAGCCACCCAGGAGCCCCTGAAGTTTTAATTTTAGAATAGTTTTCAATTTACAGAAAAATTGTGAAAATAGTACAGACTTCCCATATGCCCCAAACCCAGTTCTTCCTATTGTTAACCTCTTGAGAATTGTACATTTATTACAACTAAGGGACCGATATTGACATATTACTATTAAGTAAAGTCTATACTTTATACAGATTATCTTAGTTTTAACCAATGTTCTTTATTTGTTCCAGGAAACCACATTATATTTAGTTGTTACGGTCTCCTTAGGCTCCTCTTGGCTGTGACCTTTTCTCAAACTTTCCTTGTTTTTGAGGACCTTGACAGCTTTGAGGAGTACTGGGCAGTTATTTTGTAGAATGTCCTTCTACTGGGATTTGCCTGAGGTTTTTCTCATTGTTTGACCAGAATTATGAGTTTAGGGGAGAAATATCACAGAGGTAAAGGGGCATGTTCATCTCATCATGCTGAGGGTGCATACTACCAACATGAATTGTCACTGTTGATGTTGACCTCCATCACCTGGCTGAGGGAGAGTGTGTCAGGATTCTCCACCACTCAGTTACTCTTTTTTTCCTCTTTCTATACTGCACTCTTTGGCAGGAAGTCGCTATGTGCAGACTACACATGAGTGGAGAGCTATGTAACCCTGCCTGGGGCAGGGGGGCAGTATCTACATAAATTATTTGGATTCTTCTGTGTAGGAGAGGTCTCTCTTCTCCCCTATTTATTTATTTACTCTATCCTTTATTGACATCAGTGTGGATTCATGGATGTCAATTTTATGTGTTGGGTTATAATCCAAATCCAATTTTTATATTTTCTTGCTTAGATTGTTTTAGCTTTGGCCATTTGGGGGGGGGGGGTGGTATTCAGTTGCTTCAGTACCTTCTTGATATATCTCCACCATTGTTTGGTTTGGTTTTGTTTTTGAGCACTTCCTTACCTTCTAGCACTCTGAGTCTCCAGGCTCATCTTGTTTATTTGCTGCCCTAGTCCTAAAATCAGTCATTTTTCCAAGGAACCCTGGATCTTTTTATTGGAAAATGGTATTGGAAACAAAGATCTGAGTGCTAGGTTTATGTTCTCTCATGTACACATCTTGTACACTTCTATTCTTCCAACAGCACTGTGAAGCTATTAGACCTGTTTTATAGATGAGCAATCTTTGCAGCCTTGCACAGGCTCCCCCACTTAGCTGTAGAGCCTGGCTAATGTCTGGATTTGGGGTGACTACAAATTCATGTTCTTTCACTATGCCCAAGAAATAATGGTTAAGTGGAGTGTCCATTATTGCGTGCAATTGGATGAATGATTTTGCCTTTACTTTTACTATTTTCTCCAGAGAGAGAAGCTGCTTTTGTCATGGAATCAACTGTTTGCCAAAGCTCTTCGGTGGTGCTTCAGGTGCTCCCATTTTTACCAAGCGCACGCACCACTGCAGACCTAGGATCTCAGACTGCCTTGCCCAGGCTGGTGTGATCAGAGGAAGGGGAGTCACCAGAGGACCCCAGGGAGGCTATGAACAGGACCAGGGCCAATCGGGTTTGGGAGAGGCAGGGACTGGAGGGGAGAAAAGAAACAGAGCACATTACAGAAATGAAACATTCTGGAAGAAGGAAGCATCCTCGAGGAACGGAGAAGGGCTACTGCATGGTAGCAAAATCTCCATTTTCTTGGGCAGTTCGGTGAGTTCAGTGCATCCTTAATGAGGATTCATTTCCTGCCACCAAGTGAAGTGCACAGCTTCTTTATGTCTTTTCTGTGCAATTGGAATAAACTTGCATTACATTTCCTTGGGAGTAGTATTAACTCCATATCCTTGGGAGTAATATTAACTTCTAGCTCATTGGCCCCTTCAGGGAGAATGATATTGTGAAACTCTCCACTTGGTCTGTTGTAGAGGTTAAGTAGACATTAAAGAAGTTATGCTATAGCAAAATCTATGTTTAATAAAATTATTTTTTCCTGATTATGACATTAGAGTATGTTTATTGTGAAATAATAGATGATACAAATAATTTAATAAAGCAAAGATACCACTCAGAGATATTCACTGTTAGGGTTTTGTTCTGCTTTTTTTTTTTTTGTTTGTTTGTTTGTTTTTTTTCTCCTTGTCTATGCATCCATGGATAATATTGGGCTTGTGTTGCATATAAAATTTTGCATCTTGCTTTTCACTTAATATTCCATTACCTTTCCCATGTTATTAAATATTCCTAAAGATATGACATCTGATAGATGCATTATCCTCCGTAACATTGGATATATTCAGTTAGAACTATATGCTGTGATGAATTTTTTACATATTCATTTTGAATATAGCCAAAAGTATTCCCTCTGGAACAATTTCTAGAAGTGGAATAGATTTCTAGAAGTGGTGAGAATGAAAAGTGTCTACCTCATAGAGTTGATGACAGGAATATGAGGGGAGGTGAGTTACCTTACACCAGAGTTTGGTATAGACAAGCATTCAATGAATGTTGGCGTTGCCATTATAAATATATTCTTCTTGATAAATACTAGCAAATAGTCTTCCAGAAAACTTTTCATTCTTAACATGAGCATGTTATCAAATACTTTAATAGTAATTGAAATTATTGTAAACCATAACATTAGGCTTTGTGAATGACATCTGGGATAAGAGATGGGGTCTTGGCCAAAGGGGTTGAAGAAATTAGCAGTAGATCTCCCAAAGAGTCGGTTGGAGGGGTGAGAAAGATCTTGGAAAGGAGTGGTGAGACAAATATCACCAGTGGATCTAATGGGAGTGAGACCAGGGCTCATGCTGGGATGCTGGGTGTGCACATGTAGGTGTGTGCATGCATGTGTGTGTGTGTGTGTGTGTGTGTGTGTGTGTGTGTGTGAGACATTGTGACATTGGTTTTGGGCTGCATACCCAGGAGCAGTCACAGATTATTGAGGACATAATATAAGCTAAATGGGGTCACCAGTGCTTTGAGGAGGGAGGCAGGCCAGCTGCTGTCCAGAACATGGAATGTTTAGTTGTAGAGAATGTATAAGCTGGAGACCATCTGTTCTATCACAAGGGTTATAAAGGACAAAGCAAAGAAGAACCTGGAGATTCAAAATTAAAGATAATCACTAAAGTAGTAAATTCTAATAAATGAAACTGGAATTTAAGGCAGTAGCAAAAACGAGTAGGTTAAGAAACAAAGGCAAGTGATTGTTTCCAAAGAACCACGGTCTAAAACACATCTATGTTACCAGGAGGGGAAGGAAGCACTTTGACTCCTTCCCATCCTCACCTGCAAGGGCTTGTGGTTTGAAAACTCAAGCATTCCCTCCTAGACTACCCTCACCTCATTACCTCACTTATGTTCAATCATGACGGCCTCGTGACCTGCCTTAACTCTGTGCTGGGCAGTATTACGTGCTTTACAGTGTACAAAGATGGGGCAAATAATATCAGTTCTATTGTACAGATGAGGAAACTGAGCCTCAAGGCAAAGAAGAGACCCTTGTTCAAGGGCACATGATGAAAGAAAAAGAGACAGGAAGTGGATGTGGTTCCCACCTTCTCTTCCAAAATAATTGACTATTTCATAGCCTTTAATGTGCAAGCTCCCAGCCGCCAGATGCCAGCAGAGTGCCAGCTGGGGAAGGTGACCTGTGCTGGGAGGGAGGTAGCACAGGAGGGAGAGAAGAAGAAGGCTGGGACACCTTGTGACAGAGTGGAGCTTCTGAGTCCTTCCCATGCCAAGATAATCTGGCTCTGAATTTCTCTTATTTAAAAGGCTGGGTGGGACGCCTGGGTGGCTCAGTCGGTTGAGCATCCAACTCTTGGTTTCAGCTTAGGTCATGATCCCAAGATTTGTGGGATAGAGCCCTGCCTAGGGCTTCATGCTAAAGGAAGGAACCTGCTTGGGATTCTTTCTCCCTCTCTCCCTCTGCCCCTCCCCCCTCAAAATAAATGAATAAACTTAAATGAATGAAATGAATAAAAAATAAAAAAAACAAAAGCCTGGGGTTGCCCTTGTTAGACAGTGACACTTGCAGAGGTCGGCTATGATCTTCCTGTTTTCCGTGATCTCTGATGGCCTTTCAAAGACCCTGGGAAACCCAGGACTGCAAAACTGCCCTCCCTTATATTAAACTACCCCTTCCAACATTAAGAACTTTGCAGAAGTCAGAGCACCCAATAGCAACAGCAGTATTTACCTCATACTGACTCTTCTCTCTCCTAGCTTCTTGTCAACTCCAAGATAAGAGGTCAAGGAATCTGTTCTCAATCATACTGACCAGAAGTGGCAAGGCAATAATCGGAGCCCAAGCTATGTGACATCAAGGCTAATACTCTTTCAGTTTATTGACTTATAGTTGAATTACTATCAATTGAACATATGTAATGTGCAAAATATGTCAGGGACACACCCGTGAAGACATCACCACAATCAAGAGGACTGAAGCCCTTGCTCTCAAGCAGCTTCGACTTGTAGTATCAAGCCCATCCTTCTACTGGAAGAGCAGTCAGATATTTGAAGAGACCCACTGTGCTTTTGAAATGTCCTGTTCCTCAAGGTAAGCACCATCCTAAGTTTCCGCAAATGCATTTCATAGTACCCAGGGGAGTTTCTTTTATCAGCTTGTTAACCCTCCCATAGGGATTTTGCCTAGGTAATTGGATACTTGGATGATTCTCCAGTCTGTCAAAAGTCATGCAAGCTTTTGTCCTGAAGCCCATAGGCTGGGACCAGGCCTGCAGGGGGCAGCCAGTGGTGCCCAATGCAAGCCCTGGGTAGGCAGATGGGCCAGGGTTGGGAGGTCTCCAGGTTAGCAGATGCTGCTTTGAATGCTCTCGTGCTGGTGGGCTCACACCCTACAAGTAAGTGATCAATCTGTAGATGTGTTTATTTTAGAAAGACAAATAAAAACATTTGAATGGTCTTTTTCCTCCATTTTCACATATATAGGGAAGACAAAATTCACAAGTACAGCTTCATGTTCAACTTCTACTAAATATATATATGTATATATTTACTTATTTATGGCTTATTTATTTTTGAGAGAGAGAGATACACACATGGAGCACGAGTGGGGGAGGAGCAGGGAGAGAGGGAGACACAGAATCCGAAGAAGGCTCCAGGCTCCCCTGAATATATATTTAGGCACCCCTAAAATATATGTGTGTGTGTGTGTGTGTGTGTGTGTGTGTGTGTGTGTGTATGTATTTACATATATATTTTTTAATGTTTTTATTTTATTTTTTGGAGAGAGAGAGAGAGAGACCAAGCACGAACAGGGGAGGAGCAGAGAGCAAGGGAGACACAGAATCAGAAGCAGGTTCCAGGCTCCAAGCTGTCAGCACAAAGCCCATCGCAGGGCTACAACCTACAAACTGTGAGATTATGATCTGAGCTGAAGTTGGACGCTTAACTGACTGAGTACTTTCAAATTTTTAGTATCTTTTCTTTAAAAATATTTTTCTAAGTTTTCTGACACTAGGCTGGGCATGTACATGTTATCTTACATATCCTTACTACATCCCGTAGAATAGAGTAGTAATATTCCATTTCACAGGTGAAAAACTGAAGCATAGGGTAGGTGAGTAAGCTGACAACTTTTCCACTGCTATTAAATGGTAGAGCCATAATATACAGTGTGTGATCTAAGGCTAGATCTGGTTTCAGTGCATCAAGGATTTGGGGTGGGGGGTGGCAGAGGGAAATGGGGATCAGTGACTTAAATCCCAAGTCCAAGGACTCCTTTGATTTAATACCCTTAAATACACCCCATCACCCCCACATACATATGTTTTGTGCTGTTATAGAAATGGGATAATGTTCTACACAGCATTCTGTAACTTAACTTTGCAGGTATGTATCATAGACAGCTTGCCATGATTATACACCTAGCTTATTCTTTTATTCTCCTTTTTTTTTTAAAGTAATGCAAGTATAATATAACCTATAGTTGTCAAACCTTGTGTTTCTTCTCCCAGGGACTCTGGTATGGTAGGTCTGGGTTTGGACCAAGGTTTGTGGAGTGACTGACAGCCACCACTGTTTTAAAAAACTTCTGCTGTTCTAAGCCGCCTCCTGAAGAGTGGATGAGAAATAAACAGAGCAACAACAAGACACACAACCAGCCAGATACAAGGGCCCTGGGGCCAAAGAGAGACAGAGAGGAAGGGGGAGACGACCGGGCTCAAGTCCCAGTGCAGAGAGAAGTGTAGTAAGACTCCTGTGGCCCACGCAGAAAAGAGGGTTTCACAGGGACTTGCAAAGGAGGGAAGTGCCAAGACAGGGACAGCTCCCATCCCCCTCTGAGAGAACGGAGATTAGGCTGGAGGCTGGAGGATTTAGCTCAAAGTTGCATTTGCATGGCAAACGCAGTGTTTACTCGGTTGTTAATTTGAGGTCTTTGGCAGAGTTAATGGCGGCTTGAGGGAGAGCTCAAAAACCTCAGCCCCCTCAGATGCCACACTAATGGGGGTGGGGGTGTCTGAGTACTAGGGGTGCCTTATTTCCGCTTTCCATTCTCTTTTTTCACCAGGAAATAATATTTCCCATTACCCATTTGCTTAGGGCCTTGAAAGACATGTGTAATATGGACAAATCAAAGCTCTGAACTTCATTAGTCTTCTCCCAAAATGTCATGGGTTGATCTACTTGAAGGTCTCCTATGTTCTGTGCAGCTTCTTACTTGTTGATGAGAGCAATAACTAAGCATAAAATGGACATCAGGGAGGAGGGAAACAGAGAGGCCTGATAGCCAGTCCCAGCTTTGTCTCTCTCTTTCCATCTCCAGCCGGGATCCGTTCTTGATTCCCACCAGGTGGCCAGCCCTGTGTCTGGGTCATTCTGGGGCCAGGGTGGAGGTCCTGAACCCTGCTCAGGCTGGCTCGTCAGTGCTCAGCAATATCACACTCCCTACCAGTCTGACCAGAAATGGTGCCCTGATACTTCTAATTGGGCTCCTACTTCATTCCTAAGTCTAGGTTCCAAGTCCCTGTCTGGCCACTCATATTTAGCCCAGATCCTCCCTAAAAGTAAGGACTAGTCTTTCTCTTGCCAGGCTCTTGGTATTGGAACCTGGCCTCAGACCCAAAGTCTCTGGTTGGGATTGGCCACTAGAGGACGGACTCCAGGAGCCAGCTTCCTACTGTCTGGATTTCCAGGTATCACCTGCCCCATGTTCCTCATAGCTGGACTCCAACAGCTTGTTGGAAATGTTCCACTTCTGTTTTATGTCCCTCCCCCCACTTCCTTGGCCAACTGCTCTCTTGAGCTGTAAGCAAAGATTGACATAAGTTTCAGTTGCTGGCTAGATTAAACTTCCTTTGTTAGCTCCTGCAATTTCATCAGTTTCCCAAGCGCAGCTTTTTTTTTTTTTTTAACCCAGTAGGTATATCCAATGCCATGTCCCAATCCCTCTCTATCCTGCCCAAGTGATGGGAAACACCCTACAATTCTGTGATATGGCCATAGCCTTATATAACTGGTGGGTCCTTGGAATTTTCTATTTAAATCAAGCTTTTCAAATGAAATTGTCTTTTAAATATTCTAGAGAGAATATTTCAAATATCTGACTCTGGTTCTTTTACGGAAGGTGGACAGCAGTATGGTGCTATGTGACGTACATTATACAAAACTTAAGTCCCTGAGTTGAATCCCATCTTGCATATTGTAACCCTGGACACGTCATTATACAGTCTTCCTGGAACTTTTTCTTCACCCAAGAAACAATGAGGGTCATTTAGTAATGTCTAAGGCTGAATCGTAACAGTCTATAATTCTTAACAGTTACACTCTAAAATGTATTATTTTCTATATTCAAATTTCTAGCTTAAAAGTTCTTAGAATTAAGTACACTGGCATGAAGTTTCTGCCTGGGGATTTACTCTTTTGACTTTTTTTTTTTTTTTTCTAAATAGACTGTCTTTCGTGACCTAAAATTATCATCTTAGTTGCCAACCAAGGTAAGCTTCACAGAGGGGAAGCCGCCTTACCTTTAGAGAGGAATCTTTTAGTTTAGTTTTGGAAATCACAGAATGCACGGGAATGGGGCTTTTCTGAATGTGGATATATGAGCCACCCCAAACCACCTTAAAGCAGGTCAGACCCCAGTGCTGAGCAGGGAGAATCAGAGACAACGCCTCTGAGAAGTAGAGATAGCCATTAGCGAGCTCTTTTCTTCTGTAATTAAAGGGAAAGCCTTGTATCTTTGTATTAGACCCTTTAATCTAAGGGTTGCTAAATGTTTTACAAACATTAATTAATTCAATTGAGCTTCACATCAGCACCTTGAGGCAGGTAATTCCTCTTTGGGACATCACATCTTCAGTTTTCCACATTATGCATTAGTGCAGATTAAGTTAGTTAATAATAACAGTAAAACTTTGAGTTTAGATAAAGTTCTATAGCCAACAGTCTCAAGTATTCTACAAATATCAGATTTGGGTAATGAGGACTAAAGAGGAAGCTTGAGGCAGCTCGTTGCCAACAATGACAAGGCAGAAAGGCTGCACATTATTGAGGTTCTACTCCATGCTGAGGACACATGACCTTGAACAGTTCTTTGACCTCTTTGTGACTCAGTTCCTACAGCTCTCAAGTGGGGGCAATAATATTACTCACCTCTGTACTTCACAGAGATGTTGCAAGGAATAATGTTTGTAATATGCTATGGAGTTCTCAGATGAAAGGTGGAAATTAATATATGATGAAACATTATTACCACTTATCTTCACACCGTCTAAATGGGTTAGGCTAGAGAAGTATCAGCATCCCCACAGTGCTGGCAGAAACTAGTCCTGCCATTATTTCCATTTAACATCTGTTATATACACCCAAAGAGGTTGAGAATTGCTCAGAGCAGTGGGTATCCTCATGGGATAAATGAGAGCAAGCTGAGATACCAGATCAACCAAGAAGTAGCTAATTATTTCTTTTCTTTTCTTTTCTTTTTTTTCCTTTTTCATTCTTATTTGGAGATGAAATGTTTAAGAGGAAATGAGTGCAGAGGGAGAATCAGAGAATGGCTGAAGCAACTTTTCTTCAGACATTCCTCTCAATTCTAGGTCATCAGCATATGTGTGTGATTCGTAGTCTCTGAAGGAGCTCTTGTGCAAGAACTCCTCTGTGCCTTTGCTTTGTGTCTCCTTTTCCAGTAATGTTTTCCCTAGCCATCTCCATTGATCTAGGCCAGCATAGAGCTCCCTACCTCCACGGAGCCTTCCCGGCTTCATTCTCTACCTGGACTCCCTCTGCCACTCCTTTGTATTTAGCACATGTTTTGTAATTTATATTTTAGTGTTGGTCTTGCTTTCCAGCACACTTCACTCTTCAAAGGTGTATTCTAGTAATCTCTGTTCTTCATCTAGTACAGGTCTTGATATACTGAAGTCAATCAAATAAGTATTAAATGAATAAATGGAAACTGTCAGCAAAATGTCACGATTTGAATTCAGACCACACCAAATCCATATCTGCTCTTCTCACCATGTGTGAGGCACCTGCAGTGCAGAATAGAAATATTGAACAGGCAAACTGGGAAGAGAAAGACTGATCTAAACTTTCAACCCCTTTGGGTATATACCAAGAAACACATATGGTAAGATGCTTAATTTTGTAAGAAACCCCCAAACAAACAAACAAAAAGAAACCCCCAAACTGTCTCCCAAAGTGTTTGCACCATTTTGCATTCCCACCAGCAATGAATGGGAGTTTCTTTCGCTCCACATATTTGTCAGCACTTGGTGTTGTCGGTGCTATCAATTTTGGCCATTTTAATAGATTTGTAGTGATATTTCATTGTTGTTTTAATTTGCACTTCCCTGACAACATTATCAACCGTGTTGAAAACATGTGTCTACACAAAAGTCCTTCCATGAATGTATGCAGCTTTATCCATAATTTCCAAAACTTGGAAACAACCGAGATGTCCTTGGGAGGTGAATGGATAAATAAACCATGGTATATCCAGGCAGTGAAGTGTTATTCAGCAATAAAAGGGAATGAGCTATTGAGGCACAAAAAGACGTGGAGGTAACTTACATGTATATTACCAAAGGAAAGAAGTCACTTTGATAAGGCAACATGCTGTATGATTCCAATAGTATAACATTCTGGAGAAAGCAAAATGATTGAGATAGTGAAAGAATCGGTAGTTGCTAGGGGTTGGGAGAGACATAGGGATGAATATAAGGAGCAGAGAGAATTTTTAGGGCAGTGGAACTAGTCTGTATGATACTGTGATGGTGGATATATATGCCATTATACATCTGTCAAAACTCATAGGATGTATGACACTAATGTAAATTTTGGATTTGGGGTGAAAATGATGTGTTGAGGTTGGTTCATCGACTGTAACAAATGCATCATTCTGGGTGTTGACAATAGGGGGGAAGGATGTGTATACACAGAAAGTATATGGGAATCTCTGTACCTTCTGCTCAATTTTGGTGTGAACCTAAAACTAGTCTAAAAAAAAGTCTATTAAATTTTTTTTTAACAAAAAAATTAAACTTTCCAACAGGGAAATTGAGGATGTCACTTAGAGGGTTCAAGGGAACTCTCCAAAGGCGTTTAATATCACTTTAGAACCTGCTGATGCAATGATTCCTATAATATTTACACAGGAGCTGATCACAAAAAAATGTGTGTATTTATGAAACCAGTTTGCCTTCACTTGTGTCATTACCCATTGCATTAAGTCCAGACCCAGGCCTCAAATTCAAGACCTCCCTGGAATGGCCTTGATCTGTATTTTCTGCCACATCTCGCTCTCCTCTTCTTCCGTCACACAGCCTGGCTACAGGAAAGGTGATGAATGCACCCTGGACAAAGCTGTGTGCCTCTCCTTCTGATGGCTCCCCTGCTTCACATTCTTGTTCTGGGAGTGGCCCCACTCCCAGTCCAGGCTTCAGCATCTCCACCTGCTAAGACCTTCCTTCCCTGTCTGTTTTCAAGGCCCTTCTCAAATGCTTCCTCCACACAGAGGCTTTCCTAGCCAAATAAAGGCAACATTCCTTGCAGAACACTTTGTATATAGCACATGAACCTGTATATATACTGGAAGATCACTGCTCATAAGTCACACTGCCATTGGGGCACTGGGATGTTTTACTATTAGAACTCCTGGAGGAACGTGAGGAAACTGTCACTATTTCACAGTCATCGGTTCTACTGGACCATGTCGTTGGAGATGATTTCCTGCAGATTTCCCTGGGTTTCACAAAAATGTTTCGTGTTCTTAGGGACTTCTTTTGCTATTCAAGTTTGGCTTCAATATTGTTATTGCATGAGTAGATTTGTTGAGTGACATAAGTTTGGGCGAAGGCTTTCCTTGAACTCTTAATCATTTGCACACTCATCCTCACTCACGGTGGTGCCCGAGTTGCCAAGTGTATTGAGGATCCCAGCCAGGGGTACCAGTGCAAGGATTACCAATTATGGACAAGAGAATGAAACCCTCTTCTCTTACCTGCACTCTGGCATCAGGATGCTTATCACCACTTTACATACTAACACTCAACCCCCATCAGTTGGTGCAAACTTTGAAATCTCACTGTAATTATCTCTCTCCTACATATTTGAATGACTGCCTGCTGGAGCTCTAACGTGTTCACTTACCTTTCTGTGAGGTAAGTTTTTTATTGAGATAACTCTCACTCACAAAATTCACTCTTTAAAGGTGTGCAATTTAGTGGACTTTAGTATATTCACAAAGTTGTGCAGCCAAAAATCACTGTCTAATTCTGGAACATTTTCATCCCCTCCCCCCCAAAATCCCATACTCCTTGTATTTTGATCTTGTGGTGAAATGCTAATTTCACTTCTATTTATTTGATGAAATGTGTGCTAATGATATTTGGAAACTCAAAACAGTATGCATATGTTTTGTAATTCATATTACAATAGCTTAGTATTTTTTATGTTTATCTTGCTGATACTTTATCATTTGATCAAGGTTTTATGTGTGTGCATGCACACACACACACACACACACACACACACTTTAGTCTTGATCTTTTTTTTAAGTTTGTTTATTTTGACAGAGAGAGAGGCGGAGAGAGAGGAAGAGAGAGAATCTCAAGCAGGATCCACAGCTGACAACATGCAGAGCCTGATGTAAGGCTCAATCTCATGAACCATAAGATATGACCTGAGCCGAAGTCAAGAGTCTGACTCTTAGGCGATTGAGCCACCCAGGCACCCCTAGTCGTGGTCTTGTTAGGGCTACTAGGGTCAAGTTGGGGATATTAGTGCCAAGAGTTGTAGCTTGAAGGAGTGAGTGGACACGGTGAAGGTAAAAATAACTCTCCTTTATTGAACACATACTTCTTCCCTTGTACTGTTCTTCACACAACAGTTTTAGGAAGTTCTAGTTCAGGTAAGTTCTATTATCATCACCTTTATGTGAGGAAATAATGGTTTTCTAAAGCTTATGACACATATTATCCTAAAATGGCAGAACTAGGCCATCTTGGTTCACAGCCCAAATTGAAACCCAGGCTCTTCAAGTTCAGGGCACACACCTTTAACCACTATGTTCTACTACCTGCTGTTATATTGGACCTTTAGTTTAATGACACCAACAGCACTTGATCAGAGCTGTACAATATGCTCTCCCAAGTCCTCATTCAATGCCTCAAATTACTGGATGAGAAGAGGCAGCTCCTGTAGGTTAAATAATCACATGGCTCACAGAGCATGGACCAGCAGCTGGGATCCAGGTTTCTCTCCAGAGCCACAGTGGCTGTGTGTTCCCCTACACCATGTTGAGGCTTCTGACAGCTCTCTCAGACTTCTGGTCCAGCTTTCATAGTAACAAACCTCCTTCTATCATATTTATTTGCACGTTTGAATGCTGACATCAGTCTGAGGGTAGCAGATATCACTTGATTTATATGGGCAGTCCCCGTGCTCAGATTATGTATATTGAATGAAGGTGTGGATAAATTAAAAAATGAGTCTTACCACATAGTCATGTGAATATTTTATTTCTAGACTTCCTCAAGAGTTTAACCACCAATATCTTAGTGAGAGGAGACCACATATAATAGTTTGATTATACCTTTGTTCTTTCTCTATGGTTTTCCCAAAAGTAAACTCAATTCCACATACACATTGAGTAGAACATTTTTGCATGCACAAAGAAATGTGATTACAAATAACTTTGGAAGAGGATTAGTCGTAATTTGTACCTTTTGTAAGCAAAATGAATGAGGATACTATTAAAAGCTGGTGGATTGGGGCTTTCAGTAATCAAATAAAATCTGCAGCTCTGTCAGCCACCCCTCCCCAACCCCTCACCCCAATTCCTTAGCCTCTGTGAATAAAGCAGTGACCTGGGAGTTCTTGAGCCCGCTCCCCCACTCCTCGGAAAGGTCTTGCCAACTCGGCATTGTCCTGTTGGATTTGCAGTCAGATGTCTTATGCTGGCAGGCACTGGGCAGGCAATGAGTTCTTTCCCTGTAAATTGGGCACAAAAAGACCGGCATGGGAGCAGCCTCTTTGGGGACAGCTGCTCTGAGACAATGCTGTAAGCAAGGCAGAAATTCCTCCGAGCAGAGGGCGACTGGTGGGAGGAGTTCAGTTTGCTAAGTATTGTCATTTGCCGAGAGTAGGTGTGTGCACAAGAAGGAGTCTTAACCTGGAGAATCATTAACTCTTTCAGTCAGCTGGCTAGCTGCGGTGGCTCGGCAGGTTGGTCTCGGAGGCTCCTGTTCAGGAAGGCCAGGGAGGAGTGGAATCACTTTTTCATGGGGGACCACTTTGAGAAGGGCCAGCACGCTCTGCTCAATGAAGGAGAAGAGAATGAAATGGTAAGATTCTAGCCACACTCCCCTCTTCCTATTCCCATTCCCCAGCCTCCGATACTGTCCCCTGCCACACACACACACACACACACACACACACACGCATGCACACATGCACACACATGCGCATGCGTATGCACACACACACACACTCTCTCTCAGACATTCACATGCTTCTTTGCAATTTGACTCTGGTATTATGTGAGAAAAGGTAGTGTCCAAAAAGTCTCTCTGTCCCATAAATGTAATCTCTGACAGCAGAAATTTGCTAGAATGAAAACACTGTATTCATTTTATCAAGAATGTTCTCTTTTTAAATGAAACAGAAAGGGAGAGAAGCACAATGCCACTTTATGAAGCATTTTTGAGCCTCACGAGTCTAGCAAGTTCTGTTCAGAACTTTAATGATTTCAGCAAATCCCTAATGTTGGGATGCAGTGTATTCCTTGATAGGAAGAAACAGAACATCCACAGTGAGGTAGGAGTGCTGCTGAGTCTTTGACTCTCTTCTCACATATCTGTGTTCACAAAGAATGTTGGACTGGGAAAACATAAAATATTAACAATTATCAGCCTACACACTTCGCTGTTTACTTCTACAATTTTGCTTGTATGTCTCTAGGTATAGAGATTGATTACAAAAAACTTTCTGCAGTTCACTGTCTCTTTTATTTTAGATGTGTTCTCCTCTGAGGAACTATAGGAAAATCAAAGATGATTCTCATGTTCTTGCTGAATTTAAAGCTGTATTTGTCAATTACAATGCAATCAAGAGAGAGTTAGAAATGTGTACTTCTGATTAATAAGGCCTTTCTGCTGATTGTGTAAGTATAGTCTATACCAGTCATGGTGTAATTAAAATGTTAAAATGTGATACTCCCATTCTATAATAGTATTTTATCTTCTTGGAATTAATATATAAATAAGAAACCCAAAAGATGTTTATTTAAAATTTTTCTTGGTTAATTGCTTTAGCTCTGACTATTAAATTCTTTGTTCCTAAACTGGTCTTTCAAGTCTAATCTGCTTACCTGTTCCTATAGCAACAACATTTTTTGGACCTTCAAGAGTAGATCCCTTTTGCTATCAAAGCTGAAAAAATTATAAGGGAATAAAAGGCACCCAAATCTACATGGGCTTCTTAACCATCTCCTTACTTCTTTTGGATTTGACTCTGCCGAATGACAAGTGTCTTTAGGCCCTAAGCAAATATCACTAGAGATGACCTTCTGACCCTATGTTGAGGAGTGAATCTTCTATTATTCCCCATATTGAGTTGAAAATTTGACCCTCATCTTGGAATCCCTTCGCCAGAAGGCAGGGGCTCCTCCCTCAAATCCTCAGATGGAAACACACCCACTCTTTTCTCATACTCTCATTTCTGCTCTTTGACGATTTGTCATTCAGTAGTCATTCAGAGTCATCCACTGGCTAGTAGACATTCCTAGTGCTAGGGAAACCACCGTCCTGCTACTCTAGCCTACACATTGCGGCGTGGCAATTTTGTTCACAGTTCATCCTCATAATGGCACCGCCTGGTGCAGCAGGGTGTCAACTTCATGTTGTGTGCCTCTGAAAGTCCAGTTAGGAGGCAGCCTTTGGTATGGAGAGGCACTCTGTGTTTCCCGGAGAGCGGTCATTTGGCCAGCAGTCTCCCTAATGGGGAGATGCGGCCATTAGTATGCAGTCTTGGGCTCTCCATCTTGTTCCGCCTGGAGAGACCTGGCCACCTGCCTGTTGCTGTGTCTGACTCTGTCCCTTGTAACTCACTGCTCTATTCCCTGTGCCCAGAGCTGTAAACTTCCAAAATTATCAAGATCTCTTATTTATTTATGTATTTACTTATTTTTTATTTACTTCTTTACTTATTTATGATAGAGGATAACTGACACACAATGCTATATTATTTTCAGGTGGACATTCCATTGTCAGTGATCTGACAATTCTATACATTACAAAATGCTCACCACAATAAGTGAGGTTACCGTATGTCACCATACAATTTTATCCCAATATTATTGACTATATTCCCTATGCTGTACTTTCCTACCCCATGACTTCTTTATTTTATAACTGGAAGTTTGTACCTCTTAGTCCCCTTCACCCATTTTGCCCATTCTCCCAACCCCTTCCCCTCTGGCAACCACCAGTTTGTTCTTTGTTTATGAGCCTGTTTTTGTTTGTTTGTTTGTTTGTTTGGTTTTTTAGATTTCACATGTGAGTGAAATCATGTGGTATTTGTCTTTCTCTGACTTATTTCACTTAGCGCTGTACCTTCTAGGGTCCATCCATGATGTTGTGAATGGCAAGATCTCACAAAAATTATTAAGATGCCTTAAAATTGTTTAATGTTTATTTATTTTTGAGAAAGAGAGAGAGAGAGAGAGAGAGAGAGCACTAGCAGGGGAGGGGCAGAGAGAGAGGGAGACACATAATCTGAAGCATGTTCCAGGCTCCGAGCTGTCAGCACAGAGCCTGACACAGAGCTTGAACTCATGAACCATGAGATCATGACCTGAGTGGAGATCAGACGCTTAACCAACTGAGCCACCTAGGTGCCCCCAAAATTATTAAGATATCTAAAAGATAGTCCACATATTTTTATAGTGAGAGTGAGTTTACCCAGTATTTTCTTGGCCACTAGCTAATTTGGTTTTTACTATACTTCGTAAGGTACCTACTATGAATCACACCTTAAAGATGAAGAAATTGATGCACTGAGAATTTACCTGTCTAAGGTTGCATCAGCCAGTAAGTCCAGGAGCTGAGATACCATATGAATTAAGTTGGTACCTCTTTTTGCCTCTGGACCTAAACATAGCCTGGTGATACCTTTTTCAATCCTTCCCGAGGACATTGTACTCTTAACAGATCACACTTCCTCCCTTGATATAACAAAGCTTGGGAGAACGTGTGATCTTCGATTCTCTAGGATCTGTTTTGTTATATATGATTTGTAGATTTGTATTTCCTGAATAAGTCCATCTTTTCTGACTTCAATTTTAATCCCTTTTAGAAAGCCAAAAAATTATCTACAAATATGTCACCCCAAACTGTTTACAGTTTCTTGCTTTATAATATACATTATTTGGACCTTTGCAGAAGTTATTCCTTCAATGACAGAAATGACTTCAAATTTCAAGAAAAAACAACATTCGGGGGTTTAGCCCTCATGTCAAATGAATAACCAGAATATTTCCAGGCCTAAAGATGCCTGGGACTGTCTTCCATTCCAGAATAAAAGTAATAAGAACTAAAGAGCAACTCTAGGTGATATGAAAGTAATATTTCTTAAGTGCAAAATGAGACAGGAGACAAGAGAAGAAAGAATTTGTTAGAAGGATGAGGAAGAAAGTGGGGGGGAGTAACCTTCAGAACAGGTTCCTCCAGATGACTGACTCCTAGGCAGTGCCTCCTCGAGTGGACCAGAGGCCCAGCTCTCACTTGCCTTGGGCTAGCCACTTGCTGCTCTAGCCTGTTTCCGTATTTGTCGAATAGGAGTGGTCCTTCTTGCCCTATCTGTCTCACAGGGCTCATATGAGGATCCGCTGAAATAAGCTATGGGGAAGGGTTTTGAGGAGTATAAAATTCTAGGTAAGTGTAAGCTCCTATTATCTAAACAAAGGAAGAGTCAGGGCTTCAACAATTAACCAATTGAATGACTACTACCCCCAAAATGAGGTCATCTCATCTCAGTAAATAATGACAAGGAAGGAATGTACACTTCTATTCACAAGCTACAGAGACCATTTATAAAGAGAGGAACTGAGTTCCCTTAGACCTTGTAGTGCTTACTTTGAGAAAACCTCTCCCTGTCTTGGGACTAAGTTTCCTCCATTGTAGAGGGAGAGTATCCGACCATCGGGGAGCTCGAATTCCTTTGAATTCTATTGTTACATATTTATGCTTTGAAACATCTTCGAAATACTGAGTGCTCATTTCCTTACATGGTGACTTAACAAAGATATCCTGCTTTAATTGATTAGAATATTGCTTACCATTATTCTTAGTTACACCCTAATGAAACCATACTCCTTTGGGGGAAGTGTTTTATTCTAGCGAGACTTGTTTCTGAAAGTAATGTTCCCTGATTTTTTTTTCTTTCCTAGGTTCTAGAAAATACAAAAAAAATCAACCCTTGAGTTGTTTTCTGATTATAAACATAACATGTTTACTATAAAAATATTGAAATGACAAAAAAAGTGTAAAAAATGAAGTAGATAGGATTCATAAATCTTCCACTCAGACCATGATCAGTATTGTTGACTCTCTTTCTAGACTTATAAAAAGTGCATACGCAAAATTCATCTAACATATAAAATTTAGTAATTTTTTACTACACTTTACTATTATCTATACTGTTGCGTTTATTTACATCTGTGTATCTGTATCATGGAAATACTACATAATGGTGTGCTACTTATGTCTCTTTCGACTCCACATTCAGTAACCTGAAATGAATAATGTTGCGAATATTTATGCCATAGAAATTGGTAAATGCAACACAGGACTTACATCCTGACCCACCTGAAGGCCAGTTGTTCAATATTTACCAGCATACCACCGAACATATTATTTCTTCAAGACTTCCATTTCCCCCTGATACATGTCTAAATACAGGAAGCATGTTGTATTTGGAGATCACCCATTTATTTGCACTATGCCTCATGCCAAAACACAATAAAAGCAATCACACTCTATTCTAAACATGCATACACATTCACAGATATATTTTATTTAAACAAAAAATGGAGTCATTCCCTCTATACTTTTTTATGCTGTCCTTTTCATCACTGCTAAAAACATATCATGGATATATTTTCTTTTGGATAATTATTGCTTCCACATAACTATTTTAATGTTTAAATTGTATTTAAATGAACTATGGCATATTCAGCAAATACCTCGTGTGGCACACTTGTGTTAGTTCTAAATGTTTTGACTGTGATGGGCAACTTTGTACGTGTACTTTCATATATTTGTCAGTTTATTTCCATAGGATAAAGTCCTAGAAATAGCACTGATGCACAAAAGGGGATGTATGTTTAAATTTTGAGTGATGCATAATGCCAAATTGCCTCTCATAAGATTGTGTATGTACTAAATTTACAGTCTGACTCGCAATTTTTTTTGTTTTGTTTTGTGTTTTAGAGAATATTTGCTTTCTCTACCCCACTTGCCAGTGTTGAGCATTATCCATCTTTTCAACTCTGGCTCATCTGATATATGAAAATGATACTTTATTATTGTATTACTTTTGCATTTCCTTGGCTTGAAATTGAGTACATCTCTACATGTTTAGCAGCATTTATAGTTTTTTGACTGCAATCTCTTAACGTTATCATGTATGTCATAGCAACGAGTAGACTGCATAACTAAAGCCTGGTGAGTGGGGAAAAGCAAGAGAAACTCTTTCTGAACTTCCATGTCGTTTCTGAGAACGGCAAGAAGTCAGTGCTGTGATGAGCGCATAATAAGGCAGCAGGGTGGTGTGTGGTCTTTGCCACTTTGAAAGCCCTGTCGTGCCTTCAGCATGAGCAAGGGACATCTGTCCTCACCAATTATTTGGCTCACTTTCAGAGCCAGTGTTCGTCTTTTCTTCTCTAACACCAGGAAGCGAAAGCACACCCCCCCCCCCACCTCAATAGCCATTTATTTATTATGCTCCGTGAGCACCTCCGAGTCGGTTGCCAATGTTAACTAGTGAACCCACAGATCTCATAGTGGGGGAATTGTGTTCAGACTGAGACATTTTGTCAGTTGAAGTGTTCAGGAAGCTGGGCCACTGGCCAAGTCTAGTGTCTTTATTCTTGATTCATTGCTGCAGAACTCCCATGAAGTCAACTCATCTCAGACATAAACTCTTGAGGGGTAAGATTTAATTGCTTCTTGAGGACAGGGACCCTGCTTACTTCACCTTTCTCTAGCCTCCCCCTTCCCTTTCTCCCTAGCCTCAGAATTTAGCATAGTGCTTGGCACACACAGTCAGGGCATCTTTGATAGCATGATTGCAAGCTCCATTAACCTGTAATTTTGCATTCTGAGAATAGGGAGGCAGCAGGGCTTAAAGGGAGAAGCAGTTTGAATAATCTAAAAAGAAACTTAGGAAATTGTATGTTATTTGTTTGGAGTGGCCAATCATCTTATGAATTTATCAATCGACTCATCTTTCCTCCAAGCATAAACAGAGCTTATTCTTTGGAGTTAATTAGCCATACGACACTATTTTTCTATGAGATCCTTTATGCTATCCTTTCATCCGTTCATGTATCAACTCAACAAATATTTACCAAACCCTTACTCTGTGCCAAGACTTCTCTGTGCTAACCAATGAGGATTTTGAGTGAATAGCAAAAAGCTTTTGTTTTAAAGGAGTTCACAGTCGAGCGGGCAGGCCTGAGTACATAATTTGTGGGGCCTAGTGCAAAATGAAAATGAGGTGCCCCTTGTTCAACAATTATTAAGAATTTCAGGGTGGCTCTAGCCGAGCATTAAGCCAAGTTCAGGGCCCTTTTGAGCGCAGGGCGCTGAGGAATTACTCAGACATGTGGCCATGAAGTTGGCCCTACAAGTGGGGGAGCCAGGGGCACAAACGTAATGAGAGTATGATAAAATAGGTGCCACTGGGAGAGTTACGTACATGGAGTTGTGGGAGTGCAGATGAAAGAGAAACTCAGTCAAAGACAACTTCAAAGGGAGAGGTGGCATTTAATTCCCCTGGAGGGGTGGGTGAGGGCAAAATCATGAAAGGCTTTATAAGACACCCTCACGAGTGCACATTTTACCCTTTTGATTCCCAAACACTGGTCCCTGAAAAAACTGTGCCAGATTCAAGTTGAAGAATCTGTAAAGAATAGATTCCTAGCCCCTGCTCCAGACGTCCTGAATTAGAATCTTTGGTGGTGGAGCTAGAATTGGTTAGAATGATTGTGTTGCCAGCCTAGTGGACACAATGATGCTGCTGCTGGAAATGAGAAATGATATGGTAGGATTCACCTTTCCAAAGAATGTTGTATCATGGCGGGAGGAAGGTTGGTGGGAGTAGGAGAGACCTGGCAGGAGGTGTTTGAAATATCTTAGGTGAGAGATTCAGTTGCAACTGCCGCCTTGGCACAGAGGATGCTGAGTAGAGAATGGATTTGAAAAGTTACTTAGACTTGGGGAAGCCTGGGTGGCCAGTCGGTTAAGCGTCTGACTCTTGATTTCAGCTCAGGTCATGATCTCAGGGTTCGTGAGTTCGAGCCCCGAGTCGGGCTCTGCACCAACAGCACAGAGCCTGCCTGGGATTCAATCTCTCCCCCCCTCTCTCTCTCTCTTTCTCTTTCTCTCTCTCTCTCTCTCTCTCTCTCTCAAAATAAATAAATAAACTTAAAAAAAAAGAAAGATACTTAGAATTGAGAAGATTTCATGATCCATAGATTGTGGGGTAAGAGAGAAGAGGTGAACAGGATGAGTAGGATTAAGGGTGTCTTTAAGGTTCCTAGTTTCTACAGTTGGGTGGGGGTGGGGGGGAAGTTGATGCAAGCACTGAATCCCACAGGGAAAAGTAGGAACAAGTCAGGAGTTGAAATGACAATAATAGTAGCAAATACCTATATGGTGATCGACGTGGACTAGGAACTTTACACACAGTAACGTACTTAATTCTCTCAGAAACCCTGTAAGGAATTATCATGTCTCTTCTGCAGATGAGGAAACTGAGGTGTAGAGAGGTTAAGTAGCATGACCAGATTCATTTGGCTAAGTAAATGAAAGGCTATGGCTTAAGATCCCAGTTTAAACATAATTGTTTACTGCCTCTTAATTTTTCTGAATTCTGAATGTATTACTTTAGCTGTTAATGGTGGCAAAAACAGCAGGGCTGTAACTGAAAGAAATACAACATTAGGAGACAGGAGACTACTAGCATTGTTGTGTTGGCTCTGCCGTTATTTATTCTTTCACATTTAAAGCAAATCACAGTCACCTCTCTTTGAGTTTGTCTCATTTACAGGGTGGAGATAATAAAACCTTACTAGCTTGAACCAGGGACCAAGGCCAATGGCTTCTTGAGGCCTTCTCTAATACACACAAAGGATATGATTTCAAAAGTTCTAAAACAGGTGGATAAAATCACTGTGAAATATCTTAAGAAATTTAAGTGACACTTTTGATTTTTTTCAAAGCACTATGAGTGTTTTAGTCAAGAAAAGGACAACTGATCTGGAGGCATTATGCCAAGTGGGAACTGAAATTTATGGCAGTTGTTATGTTAATTACTTCTGAATAAAGAGTAAACCCATTGATAAATGATTAACCAGTGCTGAACCCTATAGGGTCCTCAGGTCTCCAGAAGACATTGAGCACAGGAACTTGGCCTTCAGAAGCATTGGTGCATTGGTGACGTGTCCAGAGGAGATTCATTACTGGGTGCCAGTTTCAAGGCTTTGCCGCTATTTTAAAGCATTGTGAAGACTAGCCAGAGTGGGACCGCCTACCTACATGGCCTAAATCCCATTTCTGGATGCCTGTCATATAAACCTTGATGAGTTGTCTGAAACCACAGCCTGGGTAGAGATGGAAGGCAGCTCAAAACACTGCCTCCTCAACTCTGTCCCCAGCCTAAGGCTACCGTTATGGAGAACAAACACAGCTATGTCCTAGATGCCCCCTCAGGTATCAGGGCAGAGGGGAGGCCCCAGTGTGCTGCGTGCTTTCCAGAGAAATATGTCCCCCAGGCTAGGACACTTTCTGATTTTACTAGTTATACACAGAGGGCTCTGGCTGGGACTATAATTATTTTGGCATTTCCAGGATCTATTACTATCTCTCAGCCATGAATGGAAGATTTCGAAACTGTGACTCAAGTCTCAGAATCAGTAGAGATGATATGGTGAGATTAATGTTTTGAGGCCAGTTCAAAAACAAAATAATCCAAGAAGTGAATTGGGTAGATAAATAATTACTTTTACTTGCTTTTTTAATGGAAAAATGAGGTTGATTTTTATGGCACACATTTACCTTCAACTTTGCTCTCCTTCAACTTGGAATCATCAAGCAAAGCATGGATCTTTAGGTTGGAGACCAAGCCACCTTGTGGAGGTTTTTCCTTTAGCCCAATTACAGCAGACAGTTATTTACTTGCCATTTTCTCTGCTCTCCCAAATGTGGTCTGCTTGCTCTTCCCAGAGTACATTATAGACTTTCTCTGCCAGGGACATGTCTTCTCCTTGATACCTGACCACCATGGTCCTGCCGATTTACCAGAAACCCATCTCAAATCCGATTCCATGCCTTAAAGCTGTATGGGAACCCCTGGGTCACACTTGATCACTTCCTTGTCTGGAGTAGATTTAACTGCCTATTCGCGCAATTTTCACAAGGTTTTATAGTAGAGTCATGTGTTTATCCTTCTCCCCCAATAGCTTGTGAGAGACAAAACCTCCAGGTCTCTTTTTACAAAAGTACTAGTTCTCTGATCTTTTGGGCATAGAAGCAAACAGGGATACCTCTTCAGTTTTCAGCCATCTGTGCCTGCATTACTCAAGTGGTGTCTCCTCATGCTCTTGTCCCTTCCCCAACGGTGACCTCCTAGGCTTGTCACCGAGTGCTAAGCTTCTAGAAGGGGTAGAGAAGGTTATCTGTTACCCTTATCCAACTTTGTCTTAGGCAGTCCCTTTGTGTCTGGGCTTTGATGAGCGGTGCTTTATTAATATTCCTGTTTATCTTCTCCATGGCAGCTACGTCTTATACCTGAAGTTGGCTTCAGTTGGCTTTTCTGCCCCTCCGCCAGCAGTTGCTTGGGCTTGATTTTGTAGAATCTTGGTTTCAGGATGGCAAGTTGTAGAAGATATTTACTTCTATCCTTCATCCAGCATCAGTGGGTTTTTGCTTTCGTTCTGGTAGAGAATTTCCTGCTTAGAAGTAGCTGGCCTTTGTTAATCTGGTCCTAACGGTTTTATTCTCAGACTTTATACAGGGGGCCTTCTGGTAACTGAGGATATTACGTGTCCTCGGACTACACCAGTGGGGAAAAAATTGCCTTTCTTTCCATAGTTGCAGCAAAATACTCATTTGTTTTCTCACTGGCTCTGATTAGATCATCCCCTTTTCAAACTTATTAGTGAGGCCAGGAGAATACCAAGCTCTGAGGCACATGTCCATGTCTGCAGTTGGGGTCAGAGTCAGCTCTACATGAAGTAAAGCTGGGGGTGGTGAAGTGGGTGGTTTGACAGAAAAAAGTAAGTGAGACAAATGGGGACTGAGTGGTCTCAACAAAAAATATAAATGGAAACCAGAATTTCCAGTCTGATAGTCAATAAATAATAGTTTAAATGAACTGAATAGTGTTTATTTTTTAAATGTATATTTATTTATTTTTGAGAGCAAGAGAGAGCAGGGGAGGGGTGGGGGGGGTGCGGTGGGGAGAGAATCCCAAGCAGGCGCTGCACTGACAGAACCCACGCAGGGCTCGAAACTGTGAACTGTGAGATCGCGACCCGAGTCGAAATCAAGAGTTGGATGTTTGACTGAGCCACCCAGGTGCCCCATGAAAAGACATTGTTTAAAGTAGGCAGTTCCCCTATGTAATTTTCTTTGCTAGAGAGAATATAACATTTGGAGCTTTCTTGCTGGTATTTTAGATTATCTGTGAAGAAGTAGAAAAGGGCTTTTAAATATATGTGCTTATTTTTCTAAAAAGAAATAAATATTTATTTTTCTAATTTTAAAAGTGAAACATATTCAGAGATTAAAATGTGTGCAACACGGATGTAAAAGAAGAATCACAATGATTCCATTACCCAAGGCATATGTCATTAGTATTTTATCTGATCTATTTATCTTCCAGTCTTTTTTGTCTGTGCCTCACCTTTTTTCAATTAAATTTGAAATTGCACTGTGTAATTTTATGTTGTTTCTCTTCACTTAATATTATTACATATGTTTTTCCTCATGTTATTAAAAATACATAATAAACATTATTTTAATGACTACGTAATATTACTTAATAATTACTCTATTCTTATATTCGAAGATTGCTTTCTATTTACTTCTACTACTAATATTGCAGTGAACATTTCTGCATATGAGTCTTGTCTGTGTTTTGTGTAAGTTAGAGGGATTTCTTTCTTTCTTTCTTTCTTTCTTTCTTTCTTTCTTTCTTTCTTTCTTTTAAGTTTATTTATTTTGAGAGAGACAGAGACAGCACAAGGTAGGGAGGGGCAGAGAGAAAGGGAGGAAGAGAATCCCAAGCAGGCTCTGCACTGTCAGCAGAGTCCCACGCGGGGCTCGAACCCATGAACTGTGAGATCATGACCTGAGCTGAAACCAAAAGTCGGATGCTTAACTGACTGAGCCACCCAGGCGCCCTGGGATTTTTTTTTTTTTTTTCTTTTTTTAAACAGAGAGTCTTTCTTAGTGGCCTAAAATCATACCCTTTGGAGGCATGCACATTCTTTCAAAATCCTTCTAAGGAGCAGAGATCTAGGCTAATAAGGAATTGCCAGGATAGGATCTGGTTTTGATGCTCAGAAGTGCATGTTTGCCATTGTCCATCCCAGAGAACTAGGAAGAGAGAGTGTGTACTAGGAAGTTGAAGTGTCTACTTAATGGCTTTTCAGGCAAAAACAGCAAGTGCCTATAAAGGGTCAGTTCTGAGCACAGCGCACGATGAGGCTCTAGTAACAAACTAGGGGGCCTTCATATTTCATTTCAGAAAATTTCCCATGTAGCTTCCTCCCGCTGTTTCTGCTATATGAGGAATAAGTAAAAGTTAGAATTTCTATTATTTTGGTATCAAACCGTATCCCCTGTCGTTACAGTTATAGTATCTGTTCTTTAATAAAAGCCTGATTGTGGGGGATTTCAACCTTATGGGGAGAAAAATCTAATCATCTTCCTTCTGAACTTTTGCATAAGCTCCCAGAACAGGAAAACAATTTTTTTTGAGTTTTAACATTATTGAAATAATTACATACAGAGTACCTGTGAGTAAATTCATTGGCCAATTAAAAAATAGCGAGAATATGCAAATAAAAGTGGAATATTTCATTACCCCAGGGACGATGTACTTTTCTAACATTTGTGGACTATTTACTAGTCCTATGCCCATTGCTACGCACTTCGATGTGATACTTTATTCACGGTAACCTCATTAGGTAAATACCATTACGATAGGCGCAAAAACCAAATGTTTCCGTTGTTTCTCTATGGCAGGGGACCACAAACTATTGACTGTGGGTGAAATCAGGCCCACTAACTTATTTGAAAATAAAGTTTTGTTGGAAAACAGCCGTCTGCATTTGTTTGCAGATTGTCTCTGATTGCCGTTGTACCACAAAGGCAGAACTGAATGCTTGTCAGAGAGACCACGAGGCTTACAAGGCTGAAAATATTTCCCGTGTGTTACTTTACAGAAGAACTTTGCTGACCCTACTCTTGTCCTTCTGATCACTTTTATTTTTTTCTGACCTTATTTTTATTTATTTATTTATTTATTTAACACACACGTGTGGGGGAGGGGCAGAGGGGAAGAGAGAGAATCTTAAGCAGGCTCCATGCAGAGCACAAAGCTGACACCTCATGACGGTGAGATAATGACCTGAGCCAGAATCAAGAGTCGGTTGCTTAACCAGCTGAGCCACCCAGGCGCTCCTGATGTCATTAAAGAAAAACAAAACTCTTTCTTTATTGCCATGGTAAAATGCTACTTGTTAGGGTTGTCCAAGTTTTCTCATCTACCAATGATGGCTTAGTTAAGGTCTGGAAAGGTTTGGGCTGGTGGTATTTAAGGATCTGGACTGGCTGTCAGTGCGTCAATAGATATTTACAAACTGCTGTGGTGGAAAGTACTCTGTTTGGAAGCCTGGGTTCTTTCTGATATGGATTTTTCCATTAACCATTCATTTTGTGTGAGGAGTTCCCCTTGCCTGGCTTCCTTCCCCACCCCCACCCACCATCTCTAAATAGATCTAGATCTGTAGGATCTAATGTAGCTACATACCTGTATCTTCATTTTGAGGTTGCCCAGACCCTTGCTTACCAGCATGAACATTGGTGTCCAGATCTATAAGAAGCATCACCTGTTGGAAATAGTACAGTCATTTATAACCAAGAGCCTTAGGTTCCCACAAATCATGGGATTTCAGATATAGAAAATCACTCAAAGAGAATCTAGTCCAACACATTCATTTAAAAAAAATTCTTTTGTAACAATAATTGTAGATTCATATATATACGTTTGCAAGAAATACTACATAGAGATTCTGTGTACACTTCACCCATTTGTCTCCATTGGTAATATCTTGTAAAACTAAAGTAAAATGTCACAGTCAAGGAATTCATGCTGATAGGGCAAGGTACAGAACATTTCCATCACCACAAGCATCCTTCATTTTGTCTTTTTATAACCACATCCATTTTTTTCCCATCCACATGGACTCCTTTAGTCCTGGCAACCACTACTGTGCTTCTGTTTCTATAATTTGGTCATTTCAAGAATGTTCTATAATATAATCATACAGTATGTGAACTTTAGGATTGGCTTTTTTACTCAGCATAATTCCCTGGAGATTGATCTAAATCGTTGTGTGTATCAATAGTTTATTCCGTTTTATTGCTCAGTAGTTTTCCATGATATTCCATGGTGCCCTGGTTTATTTATCCATTCATCCATTGAAGGACATCGTAGCTATTTCTGGTATTTGGCTATTATGAATAAAATTACTCTAAACATTCGTGAATAGGTTTTTATGTGAACATAAGTTTTTATTTTTCAGGGATAAACTCTCAGGAGAGCAACTGCTGGGTTGCAAGGTGTTTACATGTTTAGCTTTTAAAGAAACTACCAAACTGTTTTCCAGTGTGGTTGTACTATTTACATTCCCACCAGCAATGTATGAGTCATCCTGGTTCTTCAAATATTTAACCATTTTGACCGCTTATCTCTAACCATTCTATATATAGCTATAGTAATATCTCATTGTGGTTTCAATTTGAATTTTCTTAATAGCTAATGATTTTGAACATCTTTTTGTGTGCTTACTTGCCATGTGTATTTTCATGTTTTTTTGTCGATTATGTAATTGAGTTGTTTGGTATTTTACTGTTGAGTTTGAGAGTTCTTTATGTATTCTAGATACTAGTCCTTTATCAAATATGTAGTTTGCAAATATTTTCTCCCAGTCAATAGCTTTTCTTTTTCTCCTCTTAACAGGATCTTTTGCAGAGCAAAAGTTTAAAATTTTTATGAAATCTAATTTATAAATATTTTCTTTTGTGGATAGTGCTTTGGCTGTCAGGTCTAAGAACTCTTTGCCTAGCCCTATGTACCTAGGTTGTTTCCTACTTTTTTTTCTTAAAACTTTATGTTTTATATTTAAGTGTGTGATCCACTGTGAATTAGTTTTTGTATAAGGTATAAAATTTAGATTGAGGTTCATTGTTTTGCCTATGGATATCCAATTACTCCAGTGCCATTTGTTGAAAAGTCTATTTTTTCATTAAATTGCTTTTGCACATTTATCAAAAATCAGTTGGGCAGAGTTATGTAGGTCTATTTCTTGGTTTTTATTCTGTTCCATTGATCAATGTGTCAGTGCTACACAGTCTTGATTAAGGAAGTATAAAATAATTTTTAAAATCAGGTAGACTTGTTTCCACTTAATTCTCATTTTTTCAAAATTGTTTTAGCTATTATAGTTCATTTGCCTTTACAAATAAATTGTAGAATAACTTTGTTCATATCTACATACATTTTACTGAGATTTTGATAGGAATTGTGTAAATCTGTATATTAGTTTGAGGGGAATTAAAATCTCTACTATATAGGGGTGCTGGGGTCGCTCAGTTGGTTAAGCATCCAACTCTTGATTTTGGCTCAGGTCATGATCTCATGGTCATGGGATTGGGCCCCATGTTGGGCTCTGTGCTGAGTGTGGAGCCTCCCTGTGATTCTTTCTTTCCCTCTCTCTCTGGCCCTCTCTCACCTCTCTCTCTCAAAATAAATAAATAAACTTCAAAAAATAATTAAATCTTTACAATGTTAAGTTTCCCATACCATGGACATGATAAGTTAGTCCCTTTATTTAGAAGTTTCTTTGATTTCTCTTATCAGCATTTTGTAGTTTTCAACATGCAAGTCTTGTATGTGTTTCATGAGATTTATACCTAAGTATTTCATTTTTTTGAGAGATTGTAAATAGTCTTGCATTTCAAATTTTAGTATTCAATGTTTATTACTAGGTTATAGAAATACAATTAATTGATTTTTATAAGTTTATCTTGTATCTTATAACCTTCTAGGAGGGTTTTTTTTTTTTTTGTAGATTCCTTGGGATTTTCATATAAAAACATATATCACATGCAGGTAGAAACAGTTTTATTTTATTATTTTTTTAATTACTTAATTATTTTTTTATTTTTTATTTTTTGAGAGAGACAGAGAGAGAGAGAGGGAGGGAGAACCTGAGCAGGGTCGGGGCAGAGAGAGAGGGAGACACAGAATCCGAAGCAGGCTCCAGGCTGCAGCCTCCCAGCTGTCAGCAGAGAGCCCAACGCGGGGCTCAAACCCAGGAACTGTGAGACCTGAGATGAAGTCAGCCACTTAACCAACTGAGCCACCCAGGTGCCCTTGGAAACTGTTTTAAATCTGTATGCTGTTTGTTTCTTTTTCTTCTCTAGCTACAACTTCTTATGTTGAGTATGAGCAGTAAGAGGAGACATTTTCATCTTGTTCCTAATCTCACTGGGAGAACATTCACTGTTTCATCATTACATATAGTTACCTACATGTTTTTAAAGATGCTTTGTATCAAGGTGAGGAAGTTAGTTTTCATTTCTAATTCACTGAGAATTTTATCATGAATGGTTGTAAAATTTTGTCAAAAGTTTTTTCCATGCCAATTGATATGATAATGTGGTTTTTATTTAAAAACATTTTTTAATGTTTTTATTTATTTTTGAGACAGAGAGAGACAGAGCATGAGCAGGGGAAGGGCAGAGACATAGGGAGACACAGAATCCAAAACAGGCTCCAGGCTCTGAGCTGTCAGCACAGAGCCTGATGTGGGGCTCGAACTCACAGACTGTGAGATCATGACTTGAGCTGAAGTTGGACACTCAACCGACTGAGCCACCTAGGCGTCCCTGGTCATGTGTGTTTTTTTTTTTTTAATCTGTTAAGATGGTGGATCACATTGATTTTTGAGTGTTAAAGTAGCTTTATATCCCTGGAATAAATCCTATTTGGTAATGGTGTGTAATTCTTTTAACATATTGCTGCATTCTATGTGTTTGCGTTTTGTTCACGGTTTTTGCTTCTGTGTTCCTGAGGAAGATTGGTCTACAGTTCCCTTCTTTTTTTCTTTTTTCTTTTCTTTTCTTTTCTTTTCTTTTCTTTTCTTTCTTTCTTTCTTTCTTTCTCCCTCCTTTCCTTCTTTCCTTCCTTCCTCCCTTCCTCATTTAGTAAGCACTTACTATGTGTGAGTCCCTGTGCTAGCTATTAGATATACAAAGAAAAGCCCTAGGCTCAATATCTGGCGGAGGATAGACTTCAGTGGGCTAGTGCTATGACAGCAGAACACACAAGATTCTGAAAGAAGCTACAGCCAATTCCTGGAAGACTTCTGTGGACAAGTGCCAATTGAAAAGACTCTAGATGCATGAACAGGAGTTTACCAGCAAGCCCAGTTAGGGGTGAAGGACATTCTAAGTCACGGAGACATAATGTATAAAGGTACTGACATGTGAAAGAACAAAGCACATTCCATTCAGAGAACTGACTGTTGCTTGGCAAAGCTGATGTGCAGGGTGTGTGTGTGTGTGTGTGTGTGTGTGTGGTGGAGTGGGATGCAAAGAACAGAGAATTGAGGCTGAAAAGATAGTGTGGGGAAGATTAAGAAGTTGCATGCCATTCTAAAGGGATTTAAGAGTTTTAAGTAGGTAACCAACTACTTTCTGGGCATTAGCACTATAGGTCACACCCTGAGAAACTCTTCAGTTTTGAACAAACTGGGATGGCTGGTCACTGTAGTAAGGAATTGTAATCAAGTGTCTGTTTTAGAAAGGTAACTCTGTAGCAATGTGGAAAACAATGTAGACAGAAGTGAAACTGGACACAATGCCTCTTGTGGTGATTCTAGTGTGAGCACACGTTGAACTAATAAAGTATCAGGAAGGGAGAAGAGGAGACCAACTTGAGAAATATCTAGGAGACATAATCAATAGACATCGAACTGATTAGATGTGGAGGGAGAAGGAGAAAAATATTAAAGGGAATCCCTAGATTGCTGAGTCATATAACTGGATGTGTAGAAGCAGTGGCGGAGTGTGTGGTTAATGTGTTTGGTTGTATTTATTTATTAAAAAGATTTTTGTTAATGTTTATTTATTTTTGAGAGAGAGACAGAGCGCGAGTGAGGGAGGGGCAGAGAGAGAGAGGGAGACACGGAATTTGAAGCAGGCTGCAGGCCCTGAGCTGTCAGCACAGAGCCCGACACGGGACTAGAACTCACGAACTGTGACATCATGACCTGAGCTGAAGTCAGACACTTCACCGACTGAGCCACCCACGTGTCCCGCTTGTGTTTGGTTTTAAACTTAAGTTTAATTCTGACTGAGGAGGCTTTGTAGAGAAATTTTTATTGCAAAGTGTTTTTAAAGATTGCTAGGATTTATTTTTTGCTGCGCAAGGGAACAAGAAGGTTGGGGCAGGCCTTGGCAAAACAAAAATAAAAAACCTGCTTGAATAAAGGCATATTGGTGAGTAGGGTATTTCTACGAATGTGAGTAGTTATATGACCTACTCAGTTTAGGTGCTATTTTGCCTGATATGACTGATTAGACTAAGGGAAATAAGAGAAGACAAAGGCATTGCTTCGCCATAAATATAGGATAAGGCAAGGCTACCCAACTGGTGTGCCATGAATGGCACTAGGGTGCTAGAGATAGAGTACAGGGGTTCTTGCAGGACTGTTGAGATATTGATCCTCTCTAGTTTTAAGTAGCCTCATCTATTTACCTGATCTGCACTGTGCGAATATTGTCATTTTACTGTGGGTGTCATTTTCCATATAATTATGGAAAAGATGTGGGAGCACTGTACTGAGGGAATCCTTTCTTTTGTTTAAGTTAGAGTTAAATCGACTTCAAAGTTACCGAAGTTTTTATTAGAATGCAAAATAACAAAACAAAAATTAAGTTTCTATTTCTTTCTGACTCATAGACTTTATTGTTTCACAGCTTTATTGAGATGAGATTACATATAACATTGTGTAAGATCAAGGTGTTCCATGCAATGATTTGATATACGTACATATTGTGAAATGATTAAGTTCTTTATAAACAAAAACTTGGATCTTTTTTCACCATCCCTGGTGGGACAAATGCTATTATTTCTAAAAACTATATACCCATTAAAATAAAAGCAGCTGAAGTTTAGGTCATTTGTCTGCTGTTTTTGAAATTAGTGGGAGTGTAGCTATTAGTATTTGAACTCTTGCAGAATGACTATTATGAGATAGGGAAAGAACTTGATTTAAAAAGAACGAGCAAAAGTATACTGATATTCATATAAGAGTGTATAACTTTTCCCCTCTTTTATTGTGAAATATATTCTTATATATATTAATATTATATATTATATCTATATAAAATGCACAAATACTTTTGTACAGATCAGTGGATAATTATAAGGTGAACATTTATTAACCATCATCTAGGTTAAGAAATAGAATAATGCCTAACCATTTTAGAAAAACGAGTTAGAGGGGAGCATTAGTGTGATATTGTGAAATTTGAATATGGTTTGGGTATTGGTTGAGATAAAAAAATCACTGACCTGGAAAAAATGGAGGCCAGTGAATGAAAAAAGCAGACTGTATAAGAGCATTTACAGTATGGTTTCATTTTGGTAAAAGAAACAACATATATGCAGTAAGTTGTTAATTGTGGTGATCTCTGCGTTGTGGGAATGTCAAGTTTTCATTGGTATTTTTGTTTTCTGATCTTTAAAGTGAGCTTGGGGGGTTGCTTGGACAGCTCAGTCAGTTAAGCATCTGACCCTTAATTTCAGCTCAGGTCATGATCCCAGGGTTGTGGGATCCAGCCCCGCTTCTGTATTAATAAAAGCATAACGCCTCCCGAGATGATGTCACAAATATCTGGCCCAGCATTTAGTGTCCCGAATTACTCTGTATCAGTTGGGTGTGACATCCCAGGATACTAGAAAAAGGTAGATATTCTGGTCTCCTTTATGTCCCACTATTCTCCCAAACAATTTTCCATTCTTACCAAGTTACTCATTTCCCTATTACTTACCCTAATTTCGCCTTTTGCCACATCTGTCCATTTGCTTGAAATTCCTCAGCAGGTTAGGAAGTCCCTTTTCTGTCAGTCAAAACCAGAATCATGCATCATGGCTTGACGGTGACCTCTTACTGAATCGCGAGAAACCTTCCCCGAGGCTGTGCTCAGTTCTGACTGCCAGTTATGGAAATGAATCAAGTTGTCTTGTCACCCTGGGGAATGCTGTTGCTCGGTTGGTGAATCTGGAGCAGTGGTCAGGGAGTCACCCTGTGACATGATAGCCCCCTTTCTCCGAGCCAAGCATGGGGCTTCCTGCACGTGGCACACACCCTTTCCCAGAGGGCTGAGTTCTCCAGCAGGTGGTCTGCATGGTATGTTGGCACCAATGTGCACAAATAGTGCAACAAAAACCATCTTCTATTTTTCTTTCAAATGATGGAGCTTGAGTGAGGGCCACGTGGGCAGCTTTGAAGTGGAAATAGGCATCTCCGTAGAAGGAATTTATGACCTTAGAGGGGCACCTATGAGGGGAATGCAAGCTGTCACATACTTAGTATCGGGGAAGTTCTTATTGTTACAGTACTTACAGGTATCTAAATTTAGAGGGATTCAGGAGATCATATAATCCAAACCTCTCTCTGACAGATGGAGAAACTGAGGCCCAGAGAGGGAAAAGGGATTGTTGTAGAGGACCGCAGTTCAGACGAGAACCCCATCTCCAAGCCAGTCTTTTTTTTTTTTTTTCCTACACCAGTGGTTGCGAAATTGTGGGCTCTGACCCTTGATGAGAGTTAAACTTATTGCTTTGGGTCCAACAAGCATTGGTGTAATGTCTATAAGCAAAAGTAGAACTCAGTCATTTGAGAGTGTATGGCATTTTTTTTGAAATGTCATATGAGTGTGAAAAAATATATACAACCACTTTAATAATAATTCAAAACCCATATGGCCGTTGCCTGAGTCAGAAAATGGAACACCACTAGCCCTCCAGAGATTCTCCTGGGGTCTGCCCTAACAAGGACCCATCTCTATTGTCCCTCCAACCCCCATGCAGAAGTAACCTCTCACTTGGCTTGTATAATTATCATTTTCTTGCCTTTTAAAATGTTTTTTTCTAACTATGTCTGCATCGCATAACAGTATTTTAAAGGTTCAGATGACTGAAATCATACTGATCATCTTCTTTTGTATTTTGCTTCTTCAGCTTATTATATTGGTGAGATGTATCCACGTTGCTGCACAAAACTGTAGTTTATTCATTGTCAGGGTGTCAGAATATAGCATTGTAAGACTTTACTTTTTAAAAAGTTAATTTTGGGGCGCTTGAGTGGCTCAGTCATTTAAGCTTCCGACTTTGGCTAAGGTCATGATTTTACAGTTCGTAGGTTCAAGCCCTGCGTTGGGCTCTGTGCTGGCAGCTCAGAGCCTGGAGCCTGCTTCAGATTCTGTGTCTCCTTCTCTCTCTGCCCGTTCCCTGCTCACACTCTGTCTCTTTCTCTCTCTCTCTCTAAAAAATAAATAAATATTCTTTAAAAAGTTAATTTTATTGTTGGTGGACTTTTAGATTGTTTCCAGCTTTGAATTTTCCTTGTATAAAGGATATCACACAGTGTGCATATCTTTAACCATACTATGTGATGCCAAAGTGCCTTCCAAAGCGGTCTTGACAATTTCTCTCTCACCAACAATGTGAAGCAAGGGTTCCTCATTATAAAAACGGGTGGTAATCATTGTTCTCTCACATGCTTTCTGTTCATTTCCACTACATGGAAAGTAGTGGCCCTCTCAATGAGAAAGCTAGGTAATATAATGCTTCTAGAATGATTTTTATCTACACAGGCCCTTGGTTAGTCATATATATATGTATGTAGATATATATGTATATATGTGTATACATAGATACAATCAATATATTTATATTGATTTTATGTTGTTTGAACAGGTAGAAATGGAGCTGTTCTGGTTGAAAGGGCAGTGTTTTCTGGGGGCGTGTGTGTTAAGTGGGAGGGAGCTCAGAGTACACCTGGGCCCCAGCTCAATGTCTGGCACATGGTGTAATTATTAGTAGGGTTATCTGAAAATGGAACAGCCTTCCCCAGGAAGTAGAGTTTGCTTCATTGGAGGTGTGGGAGTTCCATATTGTGAAAGAAATACAGGATCGGGTCATCTCTGATCTTTTCTAAAATCTTATGGTAAGTGACAAATAATCATACCTGGGGAGAAAGACATATAACAATACTTGGGAATATAATTTATTATCCAGATCAGTTGTCTATTGATCAAAGAGTAGGAGTCCGACTGACTTTGGAAGGAGATCATTGCTTTTCCTAGGCTTTCTATATGCCTTGGTTTAAGAAGTCTCTTAAGATCTCAGCTTCCTGAGGCACCTAGGTGACTCAGTTGGTTAAGCATCTGACTCTTGATTTCGGCTCAAGTCATGATCTCACGGGTCATGATCTCACAGAGAGTTGGGCTCTGCAATAATAGCATGGAGCCTGCTTGGGATTCTATCTTTCCTTCTCTCTCTGCACCTCTCACCATCGTGCTCTCTCTCTCAAAATAAATAAACATTAAAAAAAAAATATCTCAGCTTTCTTCCCTGAAAATATTTGACTGGTGTTTGCTGTGATTCATCAGGTTGTAATAGTCTATGATTACCATTTTTGGCTTTTCTGTTTACCAGTCTAAAAATATTCCAATCTAAGAAATTACAATATAATTGGATCCATTTGTGCACTCAAACAGTATTTGTGGGCCTATCATGTGCTGGGAACTGTTCTACTCTGTGCCAGGGATCCCGCAATGAAAAAGACAGACAGAAGTTCTGCTCTTGTGGAAAATTGCCAGGAACAGATCACAAAAATAAATAAATAAATAAATAAATAAATAAATCAATCAAATGGGGATAAAGGGCTTGTGGAGGTTTAAAATAGGATGATGTGCTACAGAGTGATTGGGTGACTTCCTGAGACCATGTGGTCAAGGAAGCCAAAATCTCAATGATAAGGAGGGGCCAGATATGTTGGGGCGCCCCTGAGGGTTTAACAATTAACCTTAAGTCTAATCGCCCTCACAATAACAACAGCCTAGTTTTGAATAATGCTTCCAACCACTGCTATTCCATTTCAGTGTCCTAACAGTTTTGTGAGGGAGGCATTAGTGTTCTTAACTTTTAAGTGGGACAATGATTTCCAGATGATAAAACTAGTAAGTGGCAAAGCCAGGTCTTGACTTCAAGTATTTGGTGCTTCTTACACGTGGCTTTTTCCCCTGCTCTGCCCAGTCTTGGGTGTTTACACTGTTCAGTGAGGAGACTGCCCTGACAGGATGGCAGCCCTACATACAGACCTGTCTGTGCTTTGTCTCACGTCACTCAGGTGTCACCAGAAACATTTTAATTTGAGCACCACACGAGAACCTAGAATATGCCTCTTGCCCAAGATTGCCAGACCAGAAGATTAGGATGTTGCTGGCAGAAACCACCATCTGGTTGCCGGGTGGAGTCCCTCTTGCCTAGTTCCCCTCTCTCCTCAGTTTGAAGCTTGTGAAAACCTGTTTGAGGGGAACCTAAGAACGTGTCTGAGCAGCACCTCAATTATGTCAAATAGCTCAAATGTGAGCAATTAGCAAGAGTTAAGCCCTGTCCCCCATGACACCTGCCAGATGACGATGTCAGACAGCTGAGAAGCAGCTGGGGTGGGGGGGGGGGGAGCGTGGTGGGGTGGGGGAGGGGGGCCGTGTTAAGTAAGAAGTACCTGACTCTGTTATCTATCAGAAGGCTGACGAAAGTTACATTCTTTGACTTCTTTGAACCTTGCCTTCCTTATTTCTCTCCCACCGCTGAAATTAACTTTGTTATAGAGTTTTGATGATTAAATCAGAATGCGGGGGTGCCTGGGGGGGCTCAGTCTGTGTCCATCTCTTGATTTCAGTTCGGGTCATGATCTCATGGTTTGTGAGTTCCAGCCCTGCATTGGGCTTTTCACTGACAGCACGGAGACTGCTTGGTATTCTGTCTCTCTCTCTCTCCATCCCTCCCCTCATGCTCTCTATCAAGATAAATTGAAATAAACTTAAAAAAAAAATGTTTAAAAATCAGAATGTGGAAAAATATATATTTAGGGTGACTGGGACATAATAGAAATTATTTACACAAACTATGTTTTCATGAGCTTCAGCCACGCAAGGTGGACAATTATTGACGGGGCAGGTTGTTACCACCCTGTCTGCCACTGATGGCTGGAACACTTTGCTTTTCTGCCAGCCAACTGGTGTCACAAAGAGGAGTTTCCACAGCCCAGGCTGGCAGCATCCTGGGCTGAGAAGAAGAAACCCTGATTAACTGAAGGACACTGATGTCCCACACATGTCTGTTCTTTTTGTTTCCGTAACAAGATTGCTGCCCAGCTAGAAAGGCCATGGGCAGCAGCCTCTTCCCCTGACTTGGCCTAAGGACACCCCCTTTTAGGGAATCCAGGAGAGGTCCACTTGCTGGTTGGGGAGGGGCAAAAATGGAGGTGTAGATTTTAAGTGTTCAGCAACATTTGGCCACCAGCTAGCTGGAGTGGAATACACATCCCTGATTCCCAGAGTCCCATCCCAAAGTGAATTATCTGGCCTGACATGACTAGGTTAATTGTAACCCCACAGTACACTGACTTGTTACACCTTAAACTAACATCTTGTCCTGAAATACACTCCGTTTTCACACTCCGTATCTTTTGCTCAAGGCTGGTTCCTCCACATGGAATGCCTCTTCTCCTACCCTCCTTTCCTGAGTATTGAAATTCCAACAATTCTCTCCAAGTCCAACCTCAAGGAACAAAGGTCCTGGAATGACTTCTTAATTATCATCTTAGTGGGATCGCCTTACCACTTGAACCTCATGGCATTTTTCTCCCAGTGTTTTTCAGATGGCGCTTACTGTTTTCTGCTCAGAGGTATATTTTAATTAATTAATTATTAATTGATTTAATTCATTATCTCCCTTGTCAGCCCCTGGAGGGTGGGGAATTTATACTCAGCAGACCTACTTTACCCATGGCCTTAGACATGGTAGGCAATTTGAGTTGAACTTGAGCAAAGACACTTGAAGACTTTATGCTGGGAGGTAGCAGCTAAACATTTCTATGATGAGTTCCTCCATTCTGGGGCCTGACACCTAACACAGGAGTCATTCCACTGTTTGCCATAGCAGTTGTGTGAGGTAATGCTTTGGCAAGAGAACTGGGAGTCATTGGCAAGAGAGATGACATTCCAAAACTAGGAATGAGAGAGAAGTGAGATTCCAGAGCTGGGAATGAAATTGACATTCCAGCTGTCTGTCAGAGGACAGTGAATGGCAGCCAGGTCACTTAGATCCCCAAAGGGTCCCCTCAAGGCTCACACTTGCCATGACTCAATGGATGTCAACATTGTTAATGGAAAATGTGATTCAGCTCTTAAGTAGTGATATCTTTCTTTATTTCTAAAGTCATTTTTTTAGTTAGTATAGTGATATCTCTTTATCTATTTCAAAAATAATTTTTTTTGTAAAGTAATTTCCAAACCTGTGAAATTATCATAGCTCACTCACAGGTAATTGTGCACACACCTTTTGGTCCAGAGCAGGAGCCTGGGCAGCAGATGCCCAAATCAGTTTGTTGTTCACACCCCAAGATGTTGGTTTGCCTCTGTGGAAGGTAAGGAGTCTGTAAAACTCAGTCTTATCTTTAGCATCTTTTCAACCCCCAGAGACAGACAAAAAGATGGAAAAAGAAAAATGAAAGCACTTGTTTATTTTATTTTTTTAATGTTTATTTATTTTTGAGAGAGAGAGAGAGAGAGAGAGAGAGAGAGAGAGAGAGAACATGAGCAGGGGAGGAGCAGAGAGAGAGATGGAGACACAGAATCCGAAGCAGGTTCCAGGTTCCCAGCTGTCAGCACAGAGCCCAATAAGGGGCTCAAACTCACAAACCTTGAGATCATGACCTGAGCCTCGGAAGTTGGGTGCTTAAGGGACTGAGCCACCCAGGTTCCCCTGAAAGCACTTGTTTAAGAAAGCCAGCCTTAGAGATTGATGTGAGTGTAATGCAAGTGAAACTAGTTAACATTTCCTAATGACAAAAGGCAGGGCAGTATCTTGGGGTTGTTTATGATTCCTCCTCTCCCCTCTATGCCCCCCACCATGGAATGGTTTAATTTTTAAAGGGTCAGAGAAGAGGCTACAGTTAAACTTGGGCTAGGAACAAGAAGAGTAAGGGTTCATTACCTTCCAGACCTCCCTTCCTTCCTCCCTCCCTCCCTCCCTTCCTTCCTTCCTTCCTTCCCTCTTTCCTTTAGCACAATCACTCACTTATTCATCCATTTAGCATGTATTTACTGAGTGCCTACTACATGCAGATAATGTGCCAGATGCTGGGTAAACCATACTGGAGGAGACAAACTGGAAAGGATCCTAAACTGATAGAACTCAAAATCTTGTGGGAGCTGGAAAGGAGGGAGTTAGAGAAGCAAGCAAAAAATTCCAAGTACACATTGTGAAAATGGTAAAAAAAATATAAAGGGTGGGTGAGATCAGGGGCTTATCATTATATAGGACATTAGCTACTGCCCCTCTGAGACGGACACACTTAAAGGAGGCTTAAACAGATGAGGGGTAGCCAGCCATGGGAAGACCCCGAGGCAGGAAAGGGCTCTGTGACTGTGGCTGGCATGGCAGCACAGAATGAGGTGGCAGGAGAGTGGCTCTGTTTGGGGAGGGTGGCAGGTGCCGACCACAGGGCAATTTGCATTCTCTCTTAGCACCTCAGTTTCCTCATCTGCAAATGGGCTGCTGAGTCCATTATGGGTCTTGAGTGACCACTTGGCATGAAGTGCAAATCCTTCTTTACCATCGATTTCAGTATCAAAATCCTCTAGCTCTCCTCCGGGTGCTGAGGAGGACATGGTAGGTACTGGGACCTAGAGACCTGCTTAGGTTAGTTAGGTGGGGGGGACTCAAATACCTATGTGGTTTGTCAACCTCAGCATTGTTTGAGGCCAGATAAGTTTTTGCTGTGGAGGTTGAGGGGCAACGGTGTCCTCTGCACTGTAGGATGTCAACTGCGTTATGGGATATTTAACAATATTCCTGGAATATTCCTGGCCCCAGAAGCTATGTCAGTAGCACCTCTCACTCAGTTGAGAGTGACCAAAAAGCTCTCCAGCTATTGCTAAATGTCACCTGGGGACAGAATCACTCCTAGTTGAGAATCACCGGCCTACAGGGTGAGGTTGTAGCTCAGACGAGCAGGCCCAGTAGGAAATGAGAAGTGAATCTGACATATGGTCTCAGTGTTGGGGAAAGGAGAAAACATGGCAGGGACCATGGTCCAAGACCCTCTCATTACTTGTCTATGTTGTGTTGTGTTATCTCAGCCTTTCCATCGGTTTTTTATAATAACGTGATGACCCCATCACCCCAACAAAGCTAGGACCTTGATGATAGTCTACATTGCATAATGTGGCCCCACCTTGCCTCTAGGGGTAACCATTGTCCTATATCATGTCTTCATCAATTCCTCACTTCCCTTTCGATGTAACTTTCTTTTATTTAAGTGTATCCCAAAAATACATTTGAGTTTCATTGCTTTTAACTTTTTAAAAATGTTCTTTTTACTGATGTAGTTGTTTGCACTGACTTTTGTCACTTCCTAGTTATGTCACTGGGAGTCAGCCATACTGTGGGGTGTTGCTGGAGTTGATTTGTCTGAAGTGCTGTGTAAGATCCCATTGTATGAATGTACTGCAGTGCCTTACCCTGTCTCCCACTGGATGGTGTTGGGATAGTTCCTGGGTTATTTGGTGCTCTCCAGCTGATTCTTCCAGTGCTGGGTACAATGTGGGTACAGTGCTGTCACAATTTCTGATTTATTAAAAAAATTTTTTTTTAATGTTTATTTTTGAAGGAAAGAAAGACAGAGCAGGAGCAGGGGAGGGGCAGAGAGAGAGGGAGACACAGAATCTGAAGCAGGCTCCACGCTCTGAGCTGTCAGCACAGAGCCTGATGCAGGGCTCGAACCCACAGACCATGAGATCATGACCTGAGCTGAAGTTGGTCACTTAACTGACTGAGCCACCCAGGCGCCCCAATTTCTGATTTATTTTAAAGAAAAGATAGAAGTCAGAATTTTTATGTGAAAGTGACTGGGGGACTAACATAAAGTTTTAAGAAATGCTTACCAGGCTGGCAAGTAACCTGTCGACAGGCCATTCTTCTTGAGCCTCCAGTTTAAGATTTCCGGATTAGGTCAATTCAGGTTGAGAGCATCTCGCTTCAATCTAGAAGTCAAATGAACTTAGGGGAGCCTGGGGAAGTCATTCTTCTGCATGAAAGGGTGTCAAGCAAGAAACTACTGAGGTGAAAACTGGAATAGGGTAGGGTTGGTGGTTGGGATAAGCAGTGATGTAAATTGCATTCATGTAGCATAGTTTGTTGTAGTTGCATGAAAATTACAGTGAAACATTCTCTTCACATCCCAAATTTGGAAATAAGGGAAAAAGTTTATCTTAAGGGAGATAAAAAAAAAAATCACTTACACTTTCAAATATTTAATGAAGCCAGTAAAGAAATGCAAAATTGTCTTACAGAGAATAAATGGCTCCCAGGCTAATGGGATTTGAGTGTAATTTGATTGAATTAATTAATATGTTCAAAGAAGGCATGTCAGTCAGGGTGGGAGATGGTCAGAGAAGAGTCCTTAGCCCGTTTTAAGCACTATGCTGGCATACGGCCCCCCTGGCGGGACAATCACACTGAAAATGGTGGTGTTGGGAAGAGAACAAAGTCTTAATACCTACCCATATATTCATCTCGTCGTGTGACTGTCACATACATCTCATTCTCCCATTCTGACCAATTTCTGGGACCTGGTGAACTTGAATCTTCCTGGAGAGAGGTGTTCTGCTAGCAGTCTCTGGGACTAGAGGGCTTAGAGCCACTCTCAGGACCTGGTGAGCCCCCAGATGATGACATTACCCTACAAGGCTTCTTGAAGTCAGCCAATGTCCTGCTCTCATCACCTTCTCGTGTGCATTTCCAGGAGTATTGTCTTCACATCTCTACAATCATTAAGTGCTCACCTAGTGTCAAACCCTAAGTACAAGTACAGAGTATAACCTCTGGAAAGATCAGTCTTGATTCAGCCTTATAAACCTTGTAGGTCAGGTTTTATCCAGACTGTGGGAACTCCCTGAATCTATTTGGAGAAGATTATTTATCTGCATCTGTGTGTATTTTTCTGGGGACAGGGTCTATAGATTTTTAAGGGGTTCTGTTGGCTAAGGTAGTTGAAATCATTGCTTTGGGGAGCATAAGTTTGACTTTTTGAGTATAGGGGTTCTGCAGGGAAGAAGATCTGGACACTTGGAAGCCAAAGTTTAAGCCCGTAGGAATGCAAAAGACCTAGATCTTCAGGGACAGAGAGAACAGAAGAATCTGTGGGTAGAAAGGGAGAGGAAGAAAGGGACAATGTGCTATTTCATAATGCATCTTGACTGCCATGAGTGTAATAGTCTTTTGACATTTTCTCAATATTCTTTTTTTTTTTTTTTTTTGGCTGATTGATTCCCTTTGTGGGAGGTAAGGGTGGGGGGAGTGCAGAGTGGCAGGGATGGTTCCCTCAAGCATTTTCAGGGACATGGAAGGCACTCCATGGCATAGGAAATAAACCGCTACGGGATCATAAAAAACAGTACCATGCTAATTTTTGCATTTTTAAAGCCAGTATCTGTTAATGTCCCTTTAATGTAATTTGCAGTCAGTACAACTCAAGTCAGTACAATTCAACTCACTTTATTTTTTTTCAATATATGAATTTATTGTCAAATTGGTTTCCATACAACACCCAGTGCTCATCCCAAAAGGTGTCCTCCTCAATACCCATCACCCACCCACCCCTCCCTCCCACCCTTCAACTCACTTTAGTAAGCAATAATTGAACACTCCTTGTCCACATTATTCCAGCCTTTCTACTACCAATGGATTATTGGCCATGAGCTATGAACTGATGTTGTAGTGTCCACAGAACTGAGAGCAGGTAAGCTTTTAAAGCAATGCTCTGGGGGTACCTGGGTGGCTCAGTCAGTTGAGCATCCAACTCCTGATTTCCGCTCATGTCATGATTCCAGGGTCATGGGATTGAACCCCATATTGGGCTCTGTGCTGACAGTATGGAGCTTCCTTTGGATTCTCTCTCTCTCTCTCTCTCTCTCTCTCTTTCTCTCTCTCCCTCTACCACTTTTTCCTGCTTGCACGCTCTCTCTCTCAAGTAAAAAAATAAAAATAAAGCAACACTCTGGTATAACTAGGGGATATTCACCTGGCCTGACTGTTTACTTCTGTTCTGTTGTTCCAGCGTTCTTATTAATAGCACCCAATTCAGAGGACAATTTATATAGTCATCCCTCTATATAACCCTTTTATTGCTCTAACCTTGTTTGTTCTTATCATTTATGTGACTCTCTTCCCATTAAGCTAATGACCTCCTTGGTAGTAGAATCATTGTCTTTTTTTTTTTTTTTTTACTTTTTTTTTTTTACATTTTATTTATTTTTGAGAGAGAGAGACAAAGCACAAGTGGGGGAGGGGCAGAGAGAGACACACACAGAATCAGAAGCAGGTTCCAGGCTCTGAGCTGTCAGCGCAGAGCCCGATGTGGGGCTCGAACCCATGAACCGTGAGATCATGACCTGAGCTGAAGTCAGTTGCTTAACTGACTGAACCACCCAGGTGCCCGTAGAGTCATTGTCTTATTCATCTCTGTGTGTAGCACATGTCTGCTCTTTGGTGGACCCTTAAAATTTATTTATTTAAATTGAACTGAAATTCAAGACAGAGTGAAAAAGGTCCTTAGAATGGCAATGACCAACTTACATTATCCTCCCATGCTGCAAAGGTCTAGACTGGAGGTCTAGTTTTGAGTTACTGATGAACTTTACCGCTTTGAGAAACTTATTTTGTCTTCTTTTTCAACTAAATGGGAGAGTAGGTGGAAAGTGCTTTGTGAAGGACTTTGAAGTACTCAAAAAATATTAGCTGCTGCTATTGTTACCAATAATAGTTGCTAATAATATCTATTACATATAATAACTTTAAACTTCAGTTTTCTTAGCTGGAAATTAAAGATAATAATTCCTGCTTACATTATTATGATAATGAACATGAATTTACTTTGGAAACTATAGAGGGCTCTCATTGCATAGCCTGTAAAAGAATGCATGCTAACGGGGAGATTTGTGCTTCTAGAATTGCCATAACTCAGACATATTACATGGAGGGGGTAGCTCAATTGACTGACAATATAAAGAAGCTTTTAAATATAGCCTTCATAAAATATGATACAATTTCTGGGTCATTGATTAGAAAGTTGACCTATTCCAAAGTATAGGAACATAAAAAAGTACATGGGAAAATTAGATGGGATGGACTTAGGACAGGTATGGGATTTAGGATTGGGATCCTGCTCAGTGTGAGCTCAAAGAAGCATTGCTTCAGGAATCATGAGGGGACAGAACGATTCCAGATTTGGCAGTTGGAGAGCAAAAGCTGGAGTTTGGGACAAAAGAGGATTCATTTCAAGATAGACATTCTAGTTTACAAAATCAGCCAAGAGCTTATGTTTCTGAGTTAATGTGAATGTTTCATCAAAGGCATGCCAAATGTGGACAATACCTAAGGCAGTCAGCCAGCACCTGCATTCACTGCTTGCTAATAAGAGGAAGGCACCCGAAAATTACACATGAAAGCAGCTTTCAGCCAACGATCTGATAATGCAATCTTTTCTGATAATGCAATCTCTATCAGGTGAGTCAGAGAAGATGGCTGATTTAAAGTTGCAAGTTCCAGCATCCTTGTTATCCTAACAGGCAATCCGAGCAGGGGCAGAGCCATTGACACTAGGAATCCTTAGATCTAAATGCCAATAGACTAAGGGGTAGAATTTCGGGTCTACTTCTGGGCAGATGGTCAGATGGTAGCAGCAGCAGCAGCAGCATAAGCAGCAGCAGCGGTAAATGCACTTACCCCTAGTAACCCATTTAATTTTCACCACAGCCCTGGGAAGTGGGTATGATCACCGCCCCCATCTTACGGATGGCAAACTGAGGAAGAGAGAGGTTAAATAACTTGCTCAAGGTCACACCGAGTAAGTGGCAGAGTTAGGCCTTGAATCCAACGTGCCTTGGTCCAGAGAATGTGCTGCTAACCAAGATGCTCGACACTTTTGGCCATCATAATCAGTGCAAAGTATACATATGACTTTGTGTGATGTAACTGTGGGACTGAGGCCATAAACTTCAGATGGTTGGTTTTCCATTCTGTCCCAGGCTCTACTTGAAAGGAGGAAGTTTGTCCAGATTATAACTTTATTAGAGGTATAAGACTCTTGTTCATATTTGTATCATCCGGGGCCTCATATCCCCTCCCAGCTCATGGCAAGAGCTCAATAACCCATGTTGTTTCTATGGATTTTCCCCGACTCTGTAAAATTCTTTTTGCTGCTGAACAAGAGAGGAGGGTGGTAATGCACAGCTCCACCCTAAACACCTGACAGCCACTTGACACTTAGTTATTCCTCCTCTTGTGGGTCAAACACTTTGATCACATCCCGACACTATACTCAAGGCTCGTTTCTGTCCTGCCCATGGAGCTGCTGGTCCCAGCCAAGGGAATCATCTGTTGCTGCGGTCATCTGGTCCTCCTGTCACAAGGCTCATGGTCATGCCTGTCAAGGCTGTGGATCAGACCTGGGTTTGAATCTTGGAAGCAGAACTTCCTAGCTCGGTGGCCTTGGCCAGGTCTTGCTGAGCTCAGCCTCATCGTTTATGAATGAGGGTAATCTTATCCCATTCAGGGGCCGCTGGCAAGACTTAAACAAGATAACATATCATCTAGCATTGTGCGCGACACAGGGTAGTCAGGTGCTCAAATTATAGAAAGGGAGTTTCACAGTTTGATGGCGACTTCCTGGAGGCTTGGGATCCTTTGTCAGAGATCCTTCTCCATGTTCTCAGTCTTTCCTCAACTACTTCAGTCTCTGCCCCAGTTTTATACCAAAATCCCAATTGGTTCATTTGCTGTTTGTTGTGCATAACCAATATTTGGGCTCACTTTGGTTCTTCTCCAGGAGCTATTTGGCTACCGGACTCAAGGCTGCCGGAAAACCCTCTGTCTTGCTGGATCCATCTTCTCATTTGGGATCCTCCCCTTGGTGTTTTACTGGAGACCTGCTTGGCACGTGTGGGCAAACTGTGTCCCGTGTTCCTTGCAAGAGGCAGATGTCGTGTTGCTGAGGACAACAGTAAGTGTGTATCTGGCTTTGTACTTGGCGGCCCTTTCTTTTCCTGGACATCTCGTTACAGGATGGCTGTGAGAAGATGTGCACATGGCAAGTTCCATCACAGCCTTGTGTTTTATTTACCAAGAACTCAATAATTTATGTATGGTGGGATCTCATTAAAAAGGCCGACTTCACAGGGCATTCCTTTTAAACTTGTGAGTTTTATGAATATTACAGCCTGAATAACCATCTTAATAGGTACAAACAATGGGTAATGTGAGGTAGCTGAGTAGGCTACACACTGCAAAATTCACATGGCTCCTTTCCCCTGTCCTGATGTGTCATACCTATCCTAGTCCCCCTGGAACAACTCTGCAGGAAGGGACCAGGAGACGTGGGGAGGAGCCATGGTTGTGTTGCATCCTGCAGATATGCTCGGGTAAAAAATGCAACCATCTTGTCCTGAGCTCATTGTCTCTGTCTGCTAATTCAAGGTCCTGGTATTAGGTGAGTTTCCCTGAATTTGCTCAGCTAACAATTCCTCCTGGCACTCATTACACTTAGGCAACGTGTGCCATTCCTGTTCCTGCTGGACTGTCAGCTCCACAAGGGAAGAGATCATTTCCAGCTTGCCACCCGCTGCATCCTGAATTCCTGCATGTGGTAGGGATCCCATAAAGATGTGGTAGCTGACAAGTGGAAGTAGATATTCCTATTGGTGGGAGTCAAAGTACAGTCTCACAGAGGACACTGTGCTGACTTTTCTGGCTGACTTTTAGTGAGCGTTTCTAACAATGCATCAACCTAAATGACCCAGAATGACAACAAAATTCTTGATAAGGCAACTTCTGCTGGGCTGTTAACTTTTGTATAGATATAGATATAGATATAGATATAGATATAGATATAGATATAGATATAGATAGATAAATACTCTAATGCAGCAAGAGGAGAGGATAGCAGTGAGTCTTATAACCACAATACAGGTGATAGCTGAGGTACTGCCTCCCCAGTTCCACTCTGGTTATCAGGGGGCAATGATCTTGCAGCAGTGGAAACAACCTCAGACACAGAAAAGCTTTCTGCCTTTCTGAGTGCACCACCAGACTGTTCAGATGTGAGAATGTCTGGTTGGCTGAGCTGCAGCCTCTGAGATTGCTGGCAGAGTCAAGGCACAAATAGGAATGGGAGGAAATGAGCAAGAAAATGGCAAGGGAAGGGAGGAAAATGAAAGAAACGGAGAGTACGGTTGGTAAAAGGAAAATGAAGGAGGAGAAAAGAGAAAGAAAGATCTAGTAAGAATGTTAGAAATAAAAATAAGTGTCAGGCCGTCTGGGTGGCTCAGTCAGTTGAGCATCTAACTCTTGATTTTGGCTCAGGTCATGATCCCAATGTTATGGGCTCGATCATGACCTGAGACAAAATCAAGGGTCAGATGCTTAACCTACTAAGCCACGAGGCACCCCTCTCTCTCTTTAAAATAAAACTAAAGGAGTGCCTGGGTGGCTCAGTCAGTTGAGTGTCCAACTGTGGCTCAGGTCATGATCTCACGGTTCATGGGTTTGAGCCCCGCGTCGGGCTCTGGGCTGACAGCTCAGAGCCTGGAGCCTACTTCGGATTCTGTGTCTCCCTCTCTCTCTGCCCCTCCCCCGCTCATGTTCTGTCTCTCTCTGCCTCTCAAAAATAAAGAAACGTAATAAAAAAATTTTTTTAATAAAATAAAATTAAAAATTAAAAAAAAAAATCAAGTGTCAACCAACAGGTAATGATGCAGTTTGGGATTTGGAGTCAAGGCGTTTGACCTCTAGTCCTAGCACCTTGGATGTGTTATACCTCAGATGTGTTACCTGACCTTTCAGGACCTCAATTTCTCCACTTGTGAAACAGGCTTAGTGAAAGTACTTGTTCTTTCCTGAGTTGGTGTGAGGAGGAAGTGAGATTATGTATGTAAAAGCCCTTTGCAAACTATAAAATACATGATCAGACCATTTTGATTATGTGTGTGTATTATTGCTGAAGCAGCTCCGAGAGCTTGCTGTACAGAAGAGCATGCTACAGGCAGGTGCCACATGTAAGCTGCCCTGCTTATCTGGATGCTGTGTCCTCCCCTTATTAGCAAGGAGCATTCCTTTCCAGGACAGGAAACTTGGGGAACAGATCCAGTGCCTGGGAATCCTCAATATTTATCCATGCTCAATAACGTCACCTTTCCTGGTTGCATGTGATCCACTTCATAACTGGATATATATTGGAAAAATTTTACAAAGCTCTGGTGCCTCAGGGAGCTGTGTGCCCTCCCCCTCCTCCTCTTCCTTTGTCTCTTTCAAAGCCTTTTAAACCCCTCCCCCATTCAACTGCCCTCCACAACTAATCAAAGCCTTGGAAACCAGCTTCAATCTTGCCTTTTTCATCTTGATTTCAACTTTAATTTTTAATTACCTCCTCTTATGTGTCATTTTAAATGGATTTGCTGTGCGAGAGACTCTCCAAATAAATGAGGTTCTAAATTAGTCTTTATGTAATTAGACAAGAACTCAATTATATCAAACATTCTTACTATTTGAGCCTTAGATAAAAATGAGCTTTGGGCACCAATAGTTTATAAGTGTGCAGCTAGCTTATTTGCATTAAAATGACACCTTAAACATTTTTACTTGAATTGTATTACTATAGCTGGACCGTAAGGACTTCGCATTAAGGACGACTAAGAAGACTCCTACCTGAAAATGTGTTGTATATTTATTTTCCATGTTATTAAAAAATCAGTACTTGGTATTTATCATCAATCTCACACTGGTAAGATTACAGATCATTATCACAGATACTGATTAGGTAGTCATTTCTTAACATTAAAAAAAAAGAGGGGGGATGTGATGTACTGACTGAAAGTCCTTGGCACTCAGTTTATTTCCAGTTCCCCATCTCTTATTAAGCACGTCTAAGGGTGAGATTTTTCCAAAAAGGTAAGAGTAATTGCACTTTTATTTTATAATTTAAAACTGGCATTTTATTCATTATTCATCTACTTCTGAATTTTAACCAATATCTGTAGGGTTACCACATTTCTATGCAAATATCATAATTTACATTCATTGGTGTTTTGAATTCAGATGCTCCTGATGATTTCCATAGTTTTCATCTTTGTTATAATTACAGATGTAGTTTTTTCCTTTGTCACATGTTGTCAAAGACTCATAATGTGCAGAGGAGAATGTGATGATTGGTTACTAGGCTGAATCAGGGTGTTGTAAATGGGGAGCATTTTCCCTTCAGTTCCCTCTAAAGATGTCAGGGCTAGGGGCTTTAGTTGGAAAACTGAGAAATTCTGCAAATCAGCCACGCAAATGCATCCCACGTCCCACCAGCCTGCCAGGATGCCCATCAGCTCCCAGTGCTTGTGTTCTCATGTTCTGGATCCCTTCCTCATCTCTCCCTCCTCCTGTGTAGCCTCGTCTCTCCAAGCCCATGTGCCTCACATCAACACCATTTTCTAAGGGAGCCAGACACATTTTGTTTATGCTTTTACTCGGAACATTTCTTCTGATATTCTCTATCCTCTTCATTCATTCAATTATTCATTCATTCAGTAAACACTTCCTGAGAACCAATCATGTGCCAGACATTGTTACAGGTACTGGGAATACAGCTATGAGCAAAGCAAGTGGGACTCCACGTCCTGTAAAGTGACATTCTGGTGAGGAGTCAACTCATACATGCATGCACACACACACACACATGCACTCACACACACATGCACTTTCTATAGAGTATAGAAAGTAGGTGTTCTACCTCTATTTATTAAAATCTACTCATTCCTCAGCCATCTACCACCTTTTCCATCGATCTATTCTCTGCCTCAATTCTGGAGGGAATTAATTACCTTTCTTTCATTCTCTTTTAGCTCCATATTTTCACCTCAGGCTGCTTTTTGCAATCTGCCTTGTATTAAAATGCTATTCATTTCACATTTTATAAAACAGCATCTCACTGACAATTTCATAGAATTCCCATAACGACTCTGGGAAATGGGCATTATCGTCTATCTCTATTTTACAGATGAGGGTATAGAGACCACCTTTGCAGGCTATTAAGCCTAGTAAATCTCCGTCGGGCTTTCCCTCTCTCCTTCTCTCCCTCCCTCCCTCCTTCATAAATTTGATGAGCACAGGTTGTATGCCAGCCACAGTGGTAGCTCATGGACAGGGGGTGGGATATAATAATTAGTAAAATCAGAGTTCTTGACCTCATGAAATTCATTAGATCACTACACAAATAAATGCAAACATCCCACTGCTAGAAGTGCTACTTAGGAAAGGTTCATGGTCATAGTAGGATTATAAAATAGGGTTCTGACCAAGTCAAGAAAGCCTGACGGCTTTCTTGAGATCCAAAGGATGATGAGTCAAAAGGTGATGGTGGCTGGTAGGGAGGGACACATGGGAAATGGTCCAGGAAAAGGGAATAGTGTGGACAAAGCACTTGTACCTGTCTTCTGACCCTCAAATCCAGAATTTTTTCCCACCATGCTGCTTTCCTTTTTTTAATAGTTTTTGCTTTTATTAGGTTATAGGCTTTTAGAAGGCAGTAACTGTGGCTTACTTTCCATTCCCCACAATATATAGAACATAGTTGCAGCAGGTACTCAATATTTATTTGATTTGATTAAATGAATTGAATTTAATCTGTAATAAATGGTCTCATGATTTCTACCAACATCTTACACAGATGTTAAAACGAAAGGTTCATGGTTGAGAAAGTAAGAGAAGATAGTATTATGTTTCTTTCAGGTACACATTCCGCTTCTGAGTCTCATTCCCCCAGCTCCCATTTCAATGGTTTTTCCTTAGACATTTAGCCAGAAAGCCCTGAGATTCTGTGGGCTCTCCTATCAAAAATGATTCTTTTTTTAAAATACTTATTTATTTATTTTAAGAGAAAGAGAGAGAGCAATTGAGGGAGGGGCAGAGAGAGAGAGGGAGACAGAGAATACCAAACAGCTCTTCACTGTGACATGAGATCATGACCTGAGCCAAAACTGAGTCAGACGCTTAACTGACTGAGCCACCCTGGCGCCCCTCAGAAATAATTCTGTCATGACAAATAGTTTTTAAGCCATTATCCTTCATAACACAGGGCTTTGTATTTACTTATTTTTTTTAGCGTACTCTTTAATCCTCATCACCTGTTTCACCCATTCCCCTCACACCTCCCCTCTGGTAACCATCAGTTTGTTCTCTATAGTTAAAAGTCTGTTTCTTGGTTTGTCTCTCTCTTTCTGCCTTTGCTTGTGTTTTTTTGTTGTTTGTTTCTTAAATTCCACATGCATGAAATCATATGGTATTTGTCTTTCTTTGACTTATTTCACTTAACATTGTACTCTCTAGTTCAACCCATGGTTTGCAAGTGGCAAGATTTCATTCTCTTTTATGGCTGAATAATATTCCATTGTGTAATATACCACATCTTCTTTATCCATTCATCAATCGATGGGCACTTGGGCTGCTTCCATAATTTGGCTATTGGAAATAATGCTGCAATAAACTTAGGGATACATATATTCTTTTGAATTCATTTTTTGCATCTTTTTCCACCCAATAGTGGAATTACTGGATCATAGGGTAGTTCTATTTTTAATTTTTTGAAGAATCTCCATACTATTTTCCACAGTGGCTGTACCAGTTTGCATTCCCACCAACAGCATACGAGGGTTCCCCTTCCACCACATCCTCACCAACACCTGTTGTTTCTTGTGTTTTTAATTTTAGCCATTCTGACAGGTATGAGGTGGTATCCCATTGCAGTTTTGATTTGCATTTCCCTGATGATGAGTGATGATGAGCATCTTTTCATGTGTCTATTTTCTATCTGGATGTCTTCTTTGAAGAAATGTCTGTTCATGTATTCTGCCCATTTTTATTTTTTATTTTTTAAAAATATTTTATTATTTTTGGGAGAGCGCAAGTGGGGAAGGGGCAGAGAGAGGGGGACAGAGGATCCAAAGTGGGCTCTGTGCTTACAGGCTGACACCAGTGAGCCTGGTGCGGGGCTTGAACTCATGAGCTGCAAGATTATGACCTGAGCGGAAGTCGGGCACTCAACCAAATGAGCCACCCAGGTACCCCTATTCTGCCCATTTTTAAATTGGATTATTTGTTTTTTAGGTGTTGAGTTGTACCAGTTCTTTATATATTTTGGCATGTTTTCTTTAATGATTATTTTATTTTTGAGAGAGAGAGAGAGAGAGAGAGAGTGAGGGAGAGGCAGAGAGAGAGGCAGACACAGAATCTGAAACAGGCCCCAGGCTTTGAGCTCTTTGCTCAGATCCCAATGCAGGGGCTCGAACCCACAAACCATGAGATCCTGACCTGAGCTGAAGTTGGACACTTAACAGACTGAGCCACCCAGGCACCCCTATATATTTTGGATACTAACCCTTTATTGGATATGTCACTTGCAAATATCTTCTCCCATTCAGTAGTTTTGCTGATGATTTCCTTTGCTGTGCAGAAACTTTTTATTTTGACATAGTCCTAATAGTTTATTTCTGCTTTTATTTCTCTTGCCTCAGGAGACATATCTAGAAAAAATGTTGCTACAGTTGATGTCAGAGAAATTGCTGCCTATGCTCTCTTCTAGGATTTTTATGGTATCAGGTCTCACATTTAGGTCCTCAATCCATTTTGAGTTTATTTTTGTGTATGGTGTAAGAAAGTGGTCCAGTTTCCTTCTTTTGCGTGTTGCTCTCCAGTTTTGCCAGCACCATTTGAGAGACGGTCTTACTCATTGCATATTCTTTCTTCCTTTGTCGAAGACTAATTGGCCATATAATTGTGGGTTTATTTCTGGGTTTTCTATTCTGTTCCATTCATCTCTGTGTCTATTTTTTGTGCCAGTACCATACTGTTTTGATTACTAACACAGGACCATTTGTATTGTGATTTACAGTTGCATATATGTTGCCTCATTTGGTCTATTCTGGTAGAGATCATTTTTTCCCCCTTTACAGATAGAAGCATAGAGAAGTTCAGGGAAGAGCTCGGGGTCCCATAGCTGTAAGCAGTGAAAGAAAAACTTCTATTGAGAACAGAGTTGGAGTTGGAACTGAAGATTTTTTTATCTCCTGGCTAGTGAGAAGACTCCACAGAGGCAGTAGTATGAAACAGTTGAAGAGTAGAGTCTGGAGCCTGACTGCCTGGGTCTCATTCCCAGTGTTGCTCTTGACCTACTTTGAGCAATGTATTAGCTCAGGCTGCCATAATAGCACACCACAGACTGGGTGCCTTAAACAACAGAAAGTTATTTTCTCACAGTTCTGGAAGCTGGAAGTTCAAGATCAAGTTGCTGGCAGTGTTAGTATCTGGTGAGGTCTTTGTTCCTGGCTTGCACATGGCCAGCTGCCTTCTCTCTGTTCTCACGTGGCAGACAGAGCTGTCTGGTGTCCTCCTCTTCTTATGAGGGCGCCAGCCCTATGGGATTAGGACTTCACTCTTATGACCTCACTTAACCTAGATTACTTCCTAAAAGCCCTATCTCCAAATGCAGTCGGTGGGGGGGGGGGGGGGGGGGGGGGTGGCTAGGGCTTCAACATATGGAATCAGTCCATATTGGGTGAGTTACTTACCCTCTACTCTGCCTCCACTTCCTCTTCCTCATATGTTAAGAGTGGCTAACAATAGTATCTGCCTCATTACCATGAGAAATCAATGAGAAATACATGTAAAGTGCCTTGATGAATCTGTGCCTGGCATGGAGTCATTTCCTGGACATTGGTTACTACACACTTTTTAAAACCAACTTTAACTTTTTGTTACTTTCTGCTACACGCTGCATCTCCAGATATTTCAGATGATGAGCCAGCTAACTCACTACTCCCTCTTCCCTGAGAAAATGATCGTAAAAACAAAGCACTCAGTCTTTCCAAAAATGTATGCTGAATTGTTCAGGATATCGACATAGATACAGACACAGCCTTTGCTGTGTCATATAACTTCCCTGCTTTGTCCACGCCCCCCCCCCCCCCCCACCTCATCCCCTTTTTTGGTCAACATGTTCCAGGAGTACTGAGACAATAATTTTGTGTAAGATTTTTTCCAATGCTTAGAACTTTCTTTCTCTGTTTTATAACTAAATCCTACATTCTAGCCAATGTCAACTTTTTCCAGCTAAGCCACTTTGGGAATATGAGGTCAAGGTGTCAAGAGTATCAGTGGGTCTGGCCAACAGGAGGAAAAGGAAAGAAAAAAGGGCCACTTAAATATAAAAAGAACAGTATTTTGTCCAAGTCATGGGTCTGCAAAGGCAGCATGGTGTTTTAGAAATAACTTGAGAAATGTTATTATTGCTTTATCTATCCATAATCCTCTAAGCACTTCACCTTAGTGAGAGAGTTCATGCTTTTTAGCGTTGCAATGTATCCATCTCCAAGTGAAAAGTACTGGAGTGCTGGTGTCTTTTTGGAACTTTGCAATGGGTTACTTAAGAAGAAATTCTTAAGGCAATCTCAGGAGTACATTTTGGATAGCAAACTCCTACACAAGGAGGTAAGTCACAGCGTTGGTGTGAACTTAAAGTGACCATTACACTACTTTAAAATTCCAACAGGTAAGATGCTTATAACAAAAGGTTGTAAGAAGATAAGCAAGGCCACTCACCTGGTGCAACTAGAAAAGTTAGCCTGGCATTTCAAAGTTCAGAAAGAGCAAGGCCACAGGAAATCAAAAATGCCCGGTTTTCCTCCCTATACCTTTGTTTCCAGGGCAAACTGAGGTCATCTGTTACATTCAGTTCTTTGAAATGCGCTCTTGAATTATTTTACATTCTGCTCTTAGAATTCAGCTGATTAATTCTCTTTTGATAAAGAGAAGGTAAAGCCCCCTCAATGAGACTTGAGGTGTTAAAAGTCTAGATTGGCCTGGCAAATAGTTTGGATTATTTGCATTACAAAGCAGTTATTTAAAGTGGTTGGCTCCTCAGGTGCAGTTAAGTCTCTTAAGGATCTTTACCTACTTGAGAGAGCTGGGAAACAGGGGTAAAGAGGAAATAGCCCTTTCCGGGTAAAAATGTTTCTTTTTCAGAAGGAAAAATAAATTGGAAGATTCTCAGAGCCTCTCAACAATTCTTCCAAGGGAAAATTAAGTTCCTATTTACAGAAAGAGCTCAGAAGCAACATGCTGCAGAAAATGAGGCCCAGAGCCATAGGCCAAGGAGCATTTGTTACACTCAGCTACTGGCCAGCCCTTGGACCAGATGCATTATGTATTATTGCGTTTAATCCTCCAAGCATCCATGAAATATGGTATTCTCATCCCCACTGGCCAGATGCAGAAAAATTCGGCTCAGAGAGTTGCCATGATTTTCAAGATGGTTCACAACTGAGGCTCAGGAAGGAGCCTGTGTTCTTTTGTTTCTGGGTAACACCAAACTGAAAACTAGGGGACGTGGATGATGTTGCCTGGAGGGACCACCTCACCCTGACACACTTTTCCCTCCATTTCTTTGCCTTTTTTTTTTTTCTTAAAAAGTTGGATAGATTTCTTTAAAAATATGAATGATTTTACAGAGTCTTTAACATAGTAATAAACAAGAGAGTAGTCAATATTATTGCCTTACTGTAAGAAAAATGGTGGTCTCACTAAAGTATCCTTCCTTAACCTATTGAACTGTAATTTGCATTATATAGAATTATGGGTTATAGGGCTTGGGGGTAAGAAATAAACTTAAAGGCACAGATACCTAAACACCTTTGGTTTAATTATGGTACAGGCTATATAATAAGATGGAGGCCTGTAGATGAATTTTGGTCTCATGCTTGCCCAGTCTAAGGCATACAGTTTGCGCATTGGATTAGCACGGGCCTCAAAGAGCTTGGGAGTTCACTAGAACTCCAAAACTTCCCTTTGCCATTCCCTTTTTAGGCATTATAGTCTAGAGGTCTGTTTGCTGTCACACAGGGCCAAAGAGTGACAGCTTGGTTTTAGGAATCGGATTCTCTGCTGCCAAGAGAGCAGAGATTGTGAGAAACTGGATGCTATTTGTTATATGGTATAGAATTCAAGGTAATTTTCATACATAAGCCACAGAAACCATGGACAACTTGTGGAAACAAAGAGGAAGGAGCCAAGACTTAGAGTGGGAAGACCTGGCTTCAGGTCCTGCCTCTTGCCTTGCTACTCATACCAGACTGGCCTTGTCTGAGCCTCGCTGATAGAGTGCCTGGAACATAAGTATTAAATAAATGTTAGCTATTTTCATTATTATCTGATATTCAGAGGAAACTCACTCATAACAACATCATAAGTGGTCAAAGGTGTAGCCGTATAATGGTGAACTATGTCAATGTCAAGGTGTGTCCTATGGAGTTGTTGCCTATCTCGCAATACGTAGAATATGCCCAAGTTCAGTGGCTCAGTCATTAGAAATTGAGTCATTTTTGGGCTCTGAAGGTAACTCTATGCAAATCTGGTTTAATTTGACTTTTTTTTTTTAAATGAGGGTAATAGTCAAGTTTACTGATTTTTAGAATTAACTTAAATTTCTGTTGTTTTTCCCCTCCCTTTCTTCTCCTCTCCCCTCCCTTCTTCTTTCCTTTCCTTCTCTTCCCTCATCTTACCCCCCTTTATTCCCCGCATCCTTTGCCTTGCTTTCCCCTCTTGCTCCTCCACCCTACCTCTCTGTCTTCCTCTGTCTCAGTCTCTGTCTGTCTCTCAGAAGCTGTGTTAGATCTGGCTGAGCACAGATACCCATCAAGCACAGTCCCTGCCCACAGTCCAAGAGGAGTGATAAGGTGGGCAGGTAAAGAGGAATGCAATGAGGTAGAATGTGGTAAGAATTTCAAGTAACCTTATAGTTTAGGGGAAATATCACCAAGAGAAATTAGAACAGTTCTCATGATGTGAATTTTGAGCTGGGTCCTACAGGATGCTTGGATCTAGCCCTGTGAAAGCTTAAAGAGAGTAGAGGAGGAAGTGTTTTCCAGGCTAAGGAAGCTGAAGGAGCAAAGGCATGGAGGAGGGCTTCTCTGGAGGAGAATCATTGTAAGAGATTAGCTCCAAACAACAACATATCTTCTCCTTTCTGTCCTTTTGCAACGTCAGCTGGGATACTCTTCTTGGCAAATGTGGGTGTGGTGGAGACAATTCCCAGCTCTGACCTATATTCCTTGGCATTAAATTGTTTCCCAGGCTTGACTTCCCTTACTGTCTGTCGTTCCTCGCTCCTGAGGTGTACCAGGTGTCCTAGTGGCTTTTATGCATAGCATTTACCCATTCAGATAATAACCACAGTTATTATCACATCAGTCTCTAAGGGACCATTGTGGTACCTGTTACTTAACCCAGTGCTGCTCACTCTAGTTTTATTCTCTGATGAAATCGGCAGTGAATGTGAAGGAAGTGGCTTCAGTTAGGGTCATGCAGGAAGGTGCCGCCTTGAACCCACCTGTGCTAACCTTTTGACACTTACCCCTGGGCACCTTCAATCCACACATTCAGGCATGTAAAAACATCCATTCACTCTCACTGGGCAGGTCACAGTTCACCAAATGGATGGGGATATATGAGACAATAATACATGGTTCCTACCTTTCAGATGGTCTAGACAAACAAGGAGAATACATGGCAGAAAGTGATTAGGAGCACAAGAGAGGGGCAGCTAGGATCTTTTGGAGTGAGTATAGTGGTAGACCCTCCTCCCCCCTGGCAAGACAGTATCACAGGGGCTTTCCTGGAAGAGGTAGAATTGAAGTTAAGCCTAGAAACCCTGAGATGGTTTAATTGACCTGGTGTCCTCAACCTCAGGGACCTACAGACCCTTTTGAGTGCTTGTTTGTTTGTAAAGTTTTGCATCTGACTGTGGCCTCATGGATTTGAAGGTTATAGCAAGAAATTGGCTCTTTGCTAAGAATTTACCTCCCTCCTCTTGAGTTTTGTTATATATGCCATTGCCTCATATTCACACCCAGATTCCTCAATAAATGACCATAGGGTTTTTTTTTCCTTCAAGTCTTTATATCTACCAGCTTTCATGGGCATGCAACTTTGTGTAGAATGTTTATTAAGTCCATAAACTTACAGGATTATATGAAAATGATGTTTCTCAGGTTGAATTTTAGCTTGATGACTTCTCTCAACTTCATGGGGTTTTGGTGTCTATTTCCTCAGGATGAATTCCACACTTGCTCATGGAAAAAGGTAATGTGGATCTACTTGTCATCATTAAACAGCACGTTTGGTGTCACTCCTGACCACCCTCTCATTACAGATGAGGAGGACATCATAAATAGAGCCATCAGAAAGCCAGACCTAAAGGTTAGTACCTTTATGCTAACTGCTAATGCTAAAGAAATTTAATTCTCTCCCCAAAATTTAAGGTTAAGTTCAGATCCTCCACCACACCAATCCTCAACAGTATACATAGAACATTATAAAGAACATGTACTTTGGAGCTGGACAGAACTGAGTTCAAATCTCAGCTTCATCCTTCTAAACTGTAGAGCCTTGGATCCGTTACTAAACTCTGCCAAGTTTCTGTTTCCTCATGTATAAAATGATGATGATAATGCCTACCTCTAATATCCACTGATGGCATTCAATGAATTAAGGAACACAAAAATCTTTATGGTGCGATATACGTAGTAGTAGATACTCAGTACATGTTAGCTCTGAGTAGAATCAAGCCCTCTGTATGATTATCTATGAAATGGGGTGATGACCCAGAAACATCCCAGGGACTTCCTTATGTCTGCAAAATGAACTTATTTTGAGTTCTGTCATTCAAATGTGTTTGGGTTACTCCCTCTTCTCCATTTGAAATTAGTACTACTTGGATTATGGCTGGTTAACATTCATATTAGAAATGTATTTTATAAGACAGGCTGTTTTTCTCTTAAGTTCATGTGTGTTGGGCAGCTGTTTAACTTAGTTTTATGAGCGCAAGGTCAGTTTTTTAAAATAATAGAACTTGATTGCTGAGCAGTTTCTGTATTGTCAATTGTTATCACCCAGGTGTCTTAATTGCCCAAACAAACAAAAACAAAAGAGGTCAAACACCTCCAAACCAACAGATTGCATAATCTGTCAGGGGGTTATTCACCTGCAAAAGTAGGCATCCCAAATCAACCTTAGGGACCTGCCCTCAGATTATTATTGACCTTCAGCTTCTTTAATAAGTGGGCAAAAAGATGAAGAAATGCTCAAATAAACATAAAGAAGGGGCAAAGGTCTTGAAATGGAAACCTGTGGCACCAGGGTGGTATCTTCATTTACCAGCATGTGGCTTAGGGGGTTTGGCTAATTACTGTCTCTCTGAGCCTTGAGCTTCTTATTTATAAAATGAGAGCAATAACCCCTTCTGTGCCTGTTCCTCAGGCTGTTGTACACCTAAGATGAGAAGATGGACATTAGGGTGATTTGTGGACTGTGATGTGCTACTTTCATAAAGGACTGAAACTCTCATGAAAACAGAGGAGAAGCCACAGGCTTCAGCCATGACGATACTGACGGCGAGAGCTGTAAGGGCAACAATACCAACATGATAACCATTCAAACCATTCAGGGAGAGTTTGGAGATCTGCTCTGTCAGGTTTATAAACGCCAGCTAAGAGGAGACTTAACTATTATCCTGGGATTGTGTGCAAAAGTAAAACCCAGTGCTTAACCTGTTAAACAGGACGCTCTCACAACGTGTTTCAACAAGAAATGAGGAACAGGAAGCCTGGGAAGGGGCAGGCTTCCTGGTTCCAAGTAGAAAGCTGAAAATCACCCTACCGCACACTCCTGATGCCTTAATTACAGTTTCCTGCTCTGAAGTTCCAGAAAGTGGGCAAATAAACTCCACCCCATGCAAATAATGTGCTTAATATCCTCTTACCTGGTGTCCAGAGCCTGTGAAGGTGATGAGGGAAACAGAGAAACTACAGGCACAGATGATTCCTGCTAGGAGAATTTTAAAGATAATTCAAAAGGTCTCTGATGGGGTCATTCTTCTCACTCTGTGAGGAATGGCCTCAATAAATTATCAGGAGGGGCACCTGGGTGGCTCAGTTGGTTAAGCCTTTGACTCTTGGTTTCAGCTGAGGTCATGATCTCACAGTTCCGGAGTTGGAGTCCCGCATCCAGCTCTGCACCGACAGCACAAAGCCTGTTTTCGATTCTCTCTCTCCCCCTCTCTCTTTCCCTTCCTCACTTGTGCTCTCTCTCTCTCTCGAAATAAATAAATACACAATTTTTTTTAAAACAGAAGAAATTAACAGGAGATAATGGAATCTTCTATTTTCTGACCTGAGGTAAAACTTAGTAGGAACCTCTTTATTCCTCATTATTACTGCCTTCATCTGCTGATGTTTTGTGTTTGTTATTTTTTATAAGCTTCTCAATCTCAGTCTGTGGCTTCACATCCTCTGGATTTAGGTTCTCTAATTGAGCAGGGGCCTCATATCCTCCCACAGTTTGTCCTTTAAAAATGTTCTAACCCAGATTTGTGAACCCACAGAAGGAACAAAGGAGGCAGCCCTCACTTAATTCAACTTGAATCCTGGCAGCTATGGGATTTTTCATACCTTCTTCTGAGACTAGCTTCAATATCATATCCTTTGAGAGACTGGACTCTGGAGCCAGTTGGGTTTGAGTTCAAATTCAATCCCTACTTAATAGGTGCGATCTTGGGCAAAAGACTTAAAGTGAACTTCAGGGATGAAGTGACGGTGAGAATAATATCTGTCTACCAGAGATTGATGAAAAAGACTAAAGATGATGATGTGTGAAAAGCCCACGTACGCAGCAAGCTGTGATTACAGTCCAGCTCTGCAGAATTTCAGGGACTGAACAAGACAGGCAGGTGTGAGACAGTATACGTGAGGTTGCAAGGTGGACCATGGCAACCAATCTCCTTCAGACACTCTTTCCTCTCTCCAACTTGCAGCTTGTGAAGGAAGAATCACTCCCAGTGGCAGTGCGCTCCAATTTTATACGAAAATCAATTGGAAAATAGGATTTATTTTTTTAAAGTTACTTTGCAACCGATCTCATTGAAACAAATCGATCCTGTAAAATGAAATATACAGCATTTAATGCTCTCACTGGGTAACCATGAATGTGTGTGTGTGTGTGTGTGTGTGTGTGTGTGTGTGTGTGTGCATGCACATATATTTATCGAATAGGATTCAGATTGATTTGGTGTACCCCGGGTCTTGGAGCTTAGGGATTTCACCTCTATTTCTAGATGTTCATGTGGTTGTAAAAGCATTCATTCGCTTCTTTACCAAAAAACATGTATTGAACACTTTTTAGGTTTCAGCTGTATACTCTAACGATTATACTGACTGTACTATTCAGCGGTATAGAACAAACCCAGAAGAGTGCAGTGGAAATTAGAGATAATCTGCTCAATTGCCTCAGTTTATTCATGGGGAAACTATGGTGCAGAGAAATTTACTTGAATTTCTCAAGAACACAATTCTCAGAGTAGCTATAAAAGGAAAACACTGTTTCTCAACTTTGTCTGCACATTAGAACTATCTGAGGAAATTTAAACATATTTATGCCCAGGTTGCACCCCAGACAAGTGAAATCAGAATCTCTTGAGGGTGAGACCCTGGCATTAGTATTTTAAAGCTTCCAGTTAATTCCAATGGGCAAAAGGAGGTTATACCTATTGCCCCATAACAACATGGCACTATATCTCTTTGTGCTCAGTTAGGTCACCAGTTAATGGAAATTCAGATTCACATATACAGTTGCTTAAAGAAATCAGAAACAAGAAGGCATAATTGCCATAAGCGTTAACCTTACCTTTCCTTTTTACTGCTGACATCGGACGCTCACATCATGGAGAACATTTTCTTGCAAAAACCTCCTCACTCTCTTCTAGAACATGCTGCCAGCCTAATTTTGTTTCACAGTCTCTTCTATAGTTTTCTTTGAAAGTCCATTGCCCACAAGACAAAGTCCTAGATACTTCACCCTAGCATTTAAGACTGTACACTCTGATCTTTATTTATCTTTCCAGCCTCATTCTCCAGTCTGCAGTCAAGTAGACCCACTCATTTGCCCCTCCTCACAACCGACTTGTGCAGAATCTCTTCTACATGCCCTCTTTCCTTCTTATCTGGGCAGAAGTCTTTCAGCCCTTCAAGGCTGCAGCTCAGATGCCATCACTTCCATGATGCCTTCAGCCATCTGCCCGCTCAACATTTCTACGGCATTTCAATACCATACATCTTACTTGATCATATTTTTATTTCTTTGACATATATATATATTGGACTGTATGGTATAGTTTTCACTTTTGTAACAGATTTTCTTCCTTTGTTAGGTTATCAATAACCTAGTGGAACACAGAGACAGAGTTTTATCATATATACTCATCTGCATAGTAAGCCCACGCATGATACACTTCGACTGAATGAAAACTCCTAAGAAAGAATGCCACTTGTGTAGCAGGGAAAGTTGCAGTAAGTTAGGAAAGGATAATCTTAAAGAAGTGTATTAGAGCTCTATTTTTGCTTCTTCTGCAGGCACTTCTTTAGCCACCAAACTGCTATGTATTTACTGATCCCTACATAAGAGACTTTCTTAGTACTTTTCTTTTCCAGGTGAGATGTATAAAAGTGCAGAAAATAAGATATGTTTGGAACAACTTAGAAGGACAGTTCCAGAAAATTGGGTAAGTCATTTCAGTAATTTCATCTGAAACAGAGAAACTTATCTCAAAAATATCATTTCTAAATAGGTCTTTCTCATTATTATTATTTCAGTTCTTTGGAAGACTGGCTCAGTTCTGCCAAGATACATCTGAAATTTGGATCAGGTCTAACAAGAGAAGAACAAGAGATTAGGTACCATGCCTACTGTTTTCTACATCAGCTCAAGAGGATGGTTGCCATCAGCCAAATAGAGAGCCTAGCAAATCATTATCTTAGCTGGTCAATATCAGAAAACTTTGTAATGCTCTATTCAGTATTGTTAGATTCAATGCATGCACATACCTTCTCTTGCTTCGTCGGATCAGCGTTGTGGGGGAGGTAGAATGAATATCCCCATCATTCCAACATAATACATGAGAAATCTGAGGCTCACAGAGGTTCGATGGCCTGAACAAAGGTCACATGGATGGGAGGTGATTGAAGAGCTGAGTCTCACAGGTTTAGTCCTCTTTCTACTCTACACAGAGCTTCTCAAGGTTATAATAATGGGGTTGAACCAGTTTGGGTTGTAATCAGGAAATATATTTTATGCCAAGATCACATAGTTGAATAATAATTTCAGAGCAGCAGAAACTGTTGTGCAAGAACTGCAGCTCCATGATTCCAAAGCAGTTCCAGGGCAGAGGAACCAGGCTGAGGAAGAGCACAGTGTTGAATGTCAAGTCTATCAGTAATTCACTGTGTGGTTTTGAGCAAGGAACTTCTCATCTCCGGGCTTTGGTTCCCTAGTTGTTAAAAAGGGGAGGAGGACTTTGGAAAGACCTTGCTGGTCCTAAGTTTCTGTGATACTCATATTCCCCTGCACCCCCATTTTCCAGTACTTTGAAGGGACCCAGAGCCTTTCAGCATCCGCATCACCTAGAAGCTTGTTAGAAATGCAGAATCTTAGACCACACATCATCCCTCTGAATCAGAATCTTCACATTACCAAGATCAGGAAGTCATGTGTATGAACGCTAAATCTCAGGAGACACTGCTCTAATACATTTGGCCAAGCTACTTGATCTGAATATCTACATAGGAGGCACAGAGAGTGTGGTCAGTGTTCCCAACAGCAAAATAACTCATAAAGGGTCCTTGCTCTGCATAATCTAAGAAATATACCTCTAGGTTTTCAGTTAAAGGGTGTATAACTTTGTGTATAGAGCTGTCTTTGAGATCCCAACATCTTTTTGCTCACATTAAAATAAATTCTACAGCTTCCCAGAACTAAACAGGAGTAGGAAGGTAGGTCCAGTACTTCTTACTAGTAAAACTATTTTCTTGCAATGATCTCTCCATCCCACATCCACAGAGCCACAGTTGGGGACAGAGTTGAGAGAGTGCCAATCTGGAAACTTACTTGAATGAGGCAACCACTAATATTAAATACCCAAATTGCCATCAGGGAAATATTTAGACCTCAGGAAGAATCTAATTTAGTAGATGCAATAGGATCATGTTTATTGTTTTTGTCCTTGGGAACCACCCCCTCCCCACTCAGTTATTTTGAGAAGGATGAAGATATTATGGAACAAGGGAGGCTTACCTTGACTGGGAGAAAGTGAATAGGCCTTTTTTCGAATGAGTGAAAAATGAGCTTCATTTTTATTAGTTGTAACTGACTGACCTATGATCTCTCCCTATAGGAGGTTAATATGTGGGCCTAATACTATCGATGTTGAAATCACACCAATTTGGAAACTACTCATCAAAGAGGTACGCAGGACTTACTCTTGGCGCTAAATAGAGGCTAAAGGAGTTCTAGTCAAACAATCAAGAATGCTACTTGTTAATAAGTAACCGTAATTTGTGATATTTTAAAACAGTACAAAGGATAGATTCTTCATATCTCTTTTCTACTGTTTTCCTTGGAGACCATCTTTTGCACATGTTGCCTGGCACAGTATAATGACACTCATGTGTCTACTTATCCTTTAATAACTGGGTGCACCTCTTCTCTTTCTTTCTTTCCTTCTTAATCCAATGTTTCTTAGCCTTTCCCAACTTTGTGAAACTAAAATAATAATTAAAAATTTAAAAACTCAAGACATTTCTTATGGGCAACATAATTTCCTCAGCATTAGCCTTATTAGTTCTCTAGATCTCAATGTTTGTGTGGGAGGGAAAAAAAGGACTTGACCATCATTTGTTAAGTTGAATTTTTCCTCTTTGAGTCTACCATTGAGCTTATTTTTCATTTTGCAGTGATTATTATGAAACTATAACCATACAGCTGTACCCTGGGTCTTTTTCTGAACTTTACTTCTACTCCTACTTGTTTTTGAAAAAACTTACTAAACCCAAGGTATTTTCTCAATATTTCTAGTAAGAAAGGAAGCAAAAGAAACTGATAAGAAATGTTTCTGTGTGCTCCTTCCCCAACCAGAGGCAAAGATTACTGTTCCCATCTTAGACAGATGGAAATCAACTGGAGAGCATTTGAATAAGGGTACAAAATGTCTTAAACCAAAGCAGGCTAACAACTGTGGAGTTAGCCTCTCCCTTCTTCCACAGTGTCCTAGATGTTCAAGGACAGTTTCCCAGTTTCAGCTTGGCTCTCTACTAATGAGCAAATGTAGTCTTCAACTTATCCATAAATCTAAGTACTTTGATGGCTTAGAAGATGGCAGATGCTGTGTCCGAGGGAAGAACAACAGACTCGAGAGCATTTTAACTCCGTAAACCTGAACTAAAACTTCACCCTTCTGAGGGCCAGTACATGTGAACTAAACCTCATAGTATCCACACCCTACACCCTTGTGATGGTCATCATGAGGACCCACGAGACACTACTTTGTGAATGATAAGGTGCAGCAGTGATTAAAAGTAAGTGCTCCAGGGTCAGCTCCCCAGGTTCAAGGCCTACTCTGTGATTTGTTGCAGCTGTGTGACCTTCAGCAAGTTTCTCAAGAATCTCATGTCTCAGATCTCGAGATCTGAGTCTCAGCTTCTCCATCTTTGCAATGGAGATAAGTAAAAGCTTCTGGGTAATAAGGTAATTATGGAAATTAAATGAGAAAATTCAGGTAAAGTTGCTAAGCACAGTGTCTGGCACGTGACAATTGCTGAATAAATACAGTAAGAATGAGAATATTGTATGGGGTGGTTGGTGTCACAGAGAGGCTTTTGAAAGCAAACAAGTCAATGAATAGCTCAGGGCGAAGACTAAATATCCCCATTGCCTTCCTGTTTTTGTGTCTGCCAACAGGTTTTAAATCCATTTTACATATTTCAACTCTTCAGTGTCTGTTTGTGGTTTAGTGAAGACTATAAGGAATATGCTTTTGCCATCATAATCATGTCCATCACGTCCATAGCGTTGACGGTATATGATCTCAGAGAGGTGAGTTTTTCCCCCACCAATCTTATGGCCACAGAAAGGGAACAGTAGGACCTTTATTGAAATACTGTTAGAAAGAAGAATCGGGAAATAGCCATTGCCCACTCCACAATAAATGAGACCAAGTTTGTAAATATCTAGCACAAATATTGATACTCAACAACGTTAGTCCTTTTCCTTCTATTACATCCTGATTCCTAACCTTCCAAGTTATTTTTCCTCCTCTCTTTAGTTTATTCAGGCTGATCAGCCAGAGGAATTTACAAATATCTATGAATTGTGCATAAGTGAAAAAATATGTACAGAGAATACTGTCGAATCTTGAAGATGATGGGAGAGGGTGCAAGGTGGAAGGGTCTGTTTCATAATGACTCTTTGCCTTTTCTAGTTGGTCAGTACTTATTTGTCAAAGCCTGAGTCCAACACTAGGCTTTCTTTATACCCACGCCAGGGGATCTAGGTGCCGTTGGGAAAAAGTCCTGTAGAACAGATTGGTTGATGACACTCTAAATCCATGAATTCCATCCTTATCTGGGCAAGCTTTCTGTAGGTCCCTGGTCAATGCACTGTCCCATTCTCAAAATTAAGAATTCACACCAAATATTTCTCCATGAGAGAGATCTCCTGTTCATCTCATAGTCCACTTCTCTAATTCAGCAGATAATCTCACCACTTGTTCCACAAGGAAGATAGAAGCCAGAAGACAGGAATTTGCTCAACTCCCCACTCTCCAACTGTCAAAGGACTCTGTTTCTGCCTCCCACCCGCCCTGCTCTCCCGTTAGGGAGGAGAAAGGGCCCCTGCCTGTGCTTGCCAAAGCACCCTCTCTGACCTGCTCAGGGTGCTTCTGTGGTCCTTCAATGACCTCCTCACTCCCTCCCCCAAGGGCCTTTCTGTTAGCATTTAAATGTGCTCAAGTAAGGAAGCAACCATTTCTTTTTACCCCGCTTCCACCTGTAGCTACCACTCTACCTCTCTTCTCCCTTTTACAGCAAAACTTCTTTATGTGTGCTTTTGTCACTTATTGATCTCCTGGTCTCTTCTCACTATACTGACCTGATTTCCTCTCTGGTGACTCCATTAGAGAACTCTTGTTAAGATCACCACTATAATCTTAAGGCCATAGGTGGTTATAACATTTTTTTTAAAAATTCCTTTTTAAGGGGCGCCTGGGGTGACTCAGTCAGTTGGGCATCTGACTCTTGATTTCGGCTCAGTTCATGATCTCACGGTTCGTGGGATTGAGCCCGGTGTTGGGCTCTGAGCTGGTCCTGGGGCCTGCTTGGGATTCTCTCTCTCCCTCTCTCTCGGCCCTTCCCCTGCTCACATGCGCGCTCTCTCACTGTCTCTCAAAATAAATACATAAACTTTTTAAAATAAAAATTAAAAACTTCCTTTTTTTGAACTAGTTATTTTTTTCTTAATAGAAAGAGTAATATATGCACATGATTTTTTAAAAGTTCAAATAGAACACAACGGTATAAATAAAAAGTAAATATCCCTCCCAGTTTGGATCTCCCAGTATCCAGGTTCCCTTTCCAAAGGCATTCACTGAGACCAAAAGTTCTATGACCTTGAGCAGTATTAAACACACAGGCACTAATTTGTTTCACACAAATGGAAACACTATGTGCACTGTTGTGCGCTCGCTCCCATTTTCCACCTAATATATGTTAAATATCTTTCATGTCTGCCCAAATATGTTTTCTCTAGATGCACCATAATTTTTTAAACCAGTCTGATGTTGATGGATAGTTAGATTATCTCTAGTCTTTTGCTGTTAAAACAATCACAATTCTTGCACATGTATCTTTTTACACATCCACATATATGTGTGTTTATAAATATATATAAATTATGTGTATTTATATTACACATGCATATGGATATAACAAGTATACATATGTGTGCTTATATATATTGACATAGAGACATAAAATTTTTATACCTGAAATTACTTAATTATAAACTAGGTATATTGTTTTCATAGGCATCCTCAAAAGGCATCTTAAACAAGTAATACTAATTTACACTCCTCCCAACAGTAGAGGAGTGTTGGTTTCCCTTATCTTTGCCAATATAAGTGACAATAGAATTGCATAACTTCAACAGCATGTTTTCTATTACAAGTTGAGCACTTGCTCATGTCCTAAGCTATTTGCATTTCTTTCACTGTGAACTGTATTTGTGTCCTTCATTAATTTTTATTGGACTTTTGGTCTTTTGTTTGTTGATTTCATGGTCTCCCTCCTACCGCGGACACTTTTTTTTTTTTTTTTCACGCTGCAGCTTTTATTAAACTTCTCAGTTGCAATTGATAGTTAACTGCTCCGTTGCTTCTTTTTGAAGCGCTCTTTCCCTGAGACTTCAGAGACAACACACTCTCCATCCTCTCTAGTTGCTCTTTTTCAATCTTTTTTATAGTTCATCCTCCTCTAGTGGCCTTTTGTGGGGGAGGCAGTGTCTCAAAAGCAAAACAATATGCAAACTATACAATGTATACTCTACCGCATATACAATGTATGTTCTATCTTTCTCTTCCCCTCCACTTGTGCAACCACATTTATTTCTTGTGTTTTCTTCAGAAGAAATTTTTAGGCAAGTCAAGCAAAGGCAAATATATGAACCTTGTTTTTCCTTCTTTCTTATGTAAAAGGTAGCATCATTATGTAATCTCCAACCTTGCTTTATTATTATTCATAATAGTATGTCTTCATGGCCTTTTCATGTATGTATATTGAGAGATTCTTCACTGTTCTGATAGCTGTATATACCAATGAGTTCTAAAATGACTTTCAAATTTGTATATATTTCCAGTCCAAACATTTCTTTTGAGTTTGAGACTCATAGATGCAACAACCGATTTGATTCAAAGTCACTTATTTAGGGAAGTTTTCTATTATTGCTTCTATGGGCTGTATATGCTCCAAAAGCATACCTTTTTTTTTTTAATTATTGATTGTAATGATACATTTACGTTTGTGACTATTTGATAAATATATTTCTCCCAGTGGTTTGTAAATTCCTTGCTAGTAAGAACTATATCTTTTTTTTTCTTTTTCTTTTTTTTTTTTTTTTTGAACATTCTATCCCCACCTCTTAGCATAGTCCCTGACACATAGAGTGTGTGTAATAAATGCTGAGTGGATGAAAAAATGAATAAAAGGATACATTAATAGCAAAACAGTCTTTCACTATGTGTTACTCTATTAATTGTTCTTAGGACATATTAATCAGATTTATAAATGATTTATGCTAGAAGGTTTAGGCGGTGTCATAAATGGCAAAATCAGAAGAAAAAAAATGAATACACTAGATGATTAGGAGTTTTAACCCCTAGAAACAGATAGTTCTTTTACACAACAGTTTCTTTCTTTTTTAAAAATGTTTATTCATTTTTGAGAGAGAGAGAGAGACAGAGACAGAGACAGAGACAGAGCGTGAGTGGGGGAGGGGCAGAGAGAAAGGGAGACAGAATCCGAAGCAGGCTCCAGGCTTTGAGCTGTCAGCACAGAGCCCGACGCGGGTGTTGAACCCACGATCTTTGAGATCATGACCTGAGCTGAAGTCGGCCACTTAACCTACTGAGCCACCCAGGAACCCCTCTTTTACACAACACTTTCTTTAAAAATGTGAAATCAAATGTAATTTTATTGTGTTTTTCTTTTTTATCCTCTTATTGATTCACTGTCAACGTCCTGTGTATTTCATATATTAAAACAATGTATACTATGAGGAATAGTAGGCACCACTAAAACTCCTCATAAAGTTACAGATTAAGAACTCTGATGTGGAATAACTCAAAACTGAGATATTGCTTAGCTCTCAAAGCTATTTAGGTATGAACATTTATCTTGAATGACTCAAGTTCTTGATGTTCTCTGCTGAAAGAACTAAATACAAATTTATGGTCATCAAAAACTACTTTGAGTGAACAGAGCATGCTGGGAAATTTCTTTCTATCCAAGAACACATACTTCTTACTGCTGGTGAACAGCACAGCAAGTTGAATGACTTTTCAGGTAACTAATAGGCTGCTTGGTCTTTCATTTTTAGCCAGTGCATTCAGTTGGGAACAAGTCAGTGCTCTATCTTTAAAGAGACTAGCACTTTACTGAATTAATACCTGGGACTTCTCCTCAAGTAGAAAAGCCTTTTTTCCCATTTTCCTTTCTTCTTTTTCAGCAATCTGTAAAGCTCCACCACCTAGTTGAGTCACATAATAGCATTACAGTCTCTGTATGTGGGAGAAGAGGTAAGTCTCATTATTTTAGATCTGTGTGTTGTTCATAAGGAATCAAAACGGGATTTAAACTTGTATTCCTGGTTGTTGCTACTACTTTCCTCTTCGTGTGTGTGTGTGTGTGTGTGTGTGTGTGTGTGTGTGTGTTTCTGGTGCACTTACTTAAAGGAATGAAGGACTTGAGATGTTTTCACCTTAAAAAGAACTTTACTGAGGTAAAATTGACATACAATAAGCTGAACATATTTAAAGGATACAATTTGATAGATTTTGACTTATGTACATCCTTGTAACTATCTATGAAACTATTACCACAATAAAGATAATGACTATCCATTGCCCCCAAAAGTTCCTTCTGTCTGTAACCTCTCCCTACCCAACCCCATCCTCAAGCAACTGCCTTGCGTGTTTAGAATTTTATATAAATGGCATTGTACAGTGGGCATTTTTTGTCTTTTATAAGATATTTTGGGTTAATTTTACTGGAATCAAAGTTCATAATTATTTTAAAATGCATCTATTTTATTAAGTATATCAATAGTTTATTCCTTTCTATTTCTGAGTAGAGTCCCAGTGTATGGATAGACTAGTTTGTACACCCATTCACCTACTGATGGAAATTTGGGTTGTTTCTAGTATTGGGCTATTATAAATAATGCCTCTATGAAAATTTGTGTACAAGTTTTTGCATGGACATCCACTTTCATTTCTTATGGGAAAATACATAACTGTGGGGCGCCTGGCTGGGTCAGTCCGTTAAGTGACCGACTTTGGCTCTGGTCATGATCTCGCGGTTTGTGAGTTCGAGCCCCGCGTCAGGCTCTGTGCTGACCGCTCGGAGCCTGGAGCCTGCTTCGGATTCTGTGTCTCCCTCTCTGTCTGCCCCTCTCCTGCTTGCTCTCTGTCTCTCTCTCAAAAATAAATAAACATTTAAAAAAAGAAAAAGAAGAAGAAAAAGAAAATACAAAAGTGCGAAATGGCTAGGTCATATGGCAGGTAAGTGTTTAACTTTTTAAGAAACTGCGAAATTGTTTTAGAAAGTGTTTGTACTATTTTACATTCTTAACAGCAGTGTATGAGAACTGCAGTTGCCCCATACTCTTATCTGCACTTGGTATGCTCAGTCTTTTTAATTTCAGCCATTTTTAACAGGTGTGTAATAATATCTCATTGTAATTTTAATTTGCATTTCCTCAATGACTCATGGCACTGACCACTTTTTCAAGTGCTTATTTTCTACGTATGTATTTTCTTTGGTGAAGTTAAAATTTTTGTGCTGCTAGATTCACTTTTATTAATTGACTTTTGAGATTTCTTTCTGTATTCTGAATACAAATCTTTTGTCACAAAGATGCCTTGCAAATATCTTTTTCTCACTCTGGGACTTAGCTTTCCATTCTCTTTACAGTGTCTCCCAAAGGGTGGATATTTCTACTTTTGTTAAGGTCCAGTTTATCAAATTTTCCTCTTGTGGATCATGCTTTTTGTGCCAGATCTAAGAAATCTTTGTCTAATCCAAGGTTATCAAGCTTTTCTGTGCTGTCCTAATGTAAATAAGTGCTTAATACATAAATTCTTAATGAATATTTACTCAATAAATTGATGTGAGGTATTTTTTTATTTGAAAATGTATTTTTATAACCATACAATGGGAAATATTGGTTATTTTCTTTTTTTCAATTTTAAAAGTTTTATTTAGATGTATTTTATATAACCTATAATATTTAATTTTTAGAAAGAGTGCTATTTTTTTAAGTATAATTTATTGTCCAATTTGCTTCCATACAACACCCAGTGCTCATCCCAACATGAGACATCCTTTGCAAAATGAAGGGTTACAAGCTGGTACCTTCCTTGGAAATCCCCCACATTTGGGAAATTTGTTAAAGGTTAGGGTAGATTGAACAGATTTAACAATATTTAACAACTTTGTTGCATATGAAGTTGGGGAGTACAAGTAGGACACTTTCCTAAAGGACTGAATAGTCTGAATAACTCATTTCATCAAGAAATAATCCATAGTTTTCAAAATGGGATAGTAATTATGAATATAACCTGGTGGCAAAATTCTAGTCTTTCTTTATCCAACCCTTAGGTTGGAACACACCTGGTTCTCAGGAGGAGAGAGGGCTATAATTAACAACTACAATGCATACTTTTCTATCACACAGACAAGCAACAAAAAGCCATAAAATTTGTAGCCCAAACAGAAACGATTTGGGTCCCAGGATCATAATGTTACATAGAATGCAGGGTGATGCCCCCTGTCACCCTTCCTCTCAGACCTCCAAGTGATGGGGTTCTTTCCAAAAGGGGAATGTCCTTCATGAGAGAGAAAAAAAGCCACATTCAGATTAAATTAAGTGCCGTGTTTTTGTTTGAACAATTGGTAGCAAAAACCAGGCTGTTTGCTTAGCTTTATTTACTTATGGTGGCTAAGAGTTTGGGGTTGCTGCTGGCAAATTGGGTGCTTAGCAGGGTTTATAACCAACTTAGCTTTGGTGAGTGGAAGAACATGTCTTTGAACTCATAAATAATCAGCAACACTGCCACTATATTCCTTTCATGAGACAATCGGTGAAGTCCTTGGTGGCTAGCTGATAACCATGAATGTATTGTTTTTGTTTCTGTTTTTCTCCAGGTGTAAAAGGCCTCCTCCAGACTAGACATCATTAATGAGGCTTCTAATGGACAAATATACTTTCAATCTTTCAGGACAATCCTTTGCTTCCTACTGTAAATTAGTATCGATCTGGTCTTCTAGTTATTTCTCCTTTCAGGCACAATAGGAAAATTAATGTAATAAGTAAAGTTCTGCCTGCTGTGAAGCTTTTCTTCTTCACGGTCATTCTGGGACCCTTTTAAGCCAGGATCTAAAACCATGAAATATTTGGGATTCTTTCTTGTCTGTTAATGATCACAAAAAAAACTTCGCCTGAGGTCTTTGATGTACAATGAGGAACAGACAACAGAATGACAAAATTGGGAAGACATGTTGGGAGATGAGAAAAATGTTCTTAAAATTCACTTGGATTTTAAAAATCTGATTGAGTCTTATTTTGTTTATAACTCTTCTACTTGATAATTGAATCTTGTTGGAAACTCATAATTTATAACGGCCAGTCATATCAGATAACGTTAAATTCATGATAGACAGGTAAAGGTTCTGGTTTTTAGTCTCCCTCAGAGATTAATAGAAACAAACAAACAAAAACTACATTGGATTCTAGAATGTTCATAGTTTTAGGTTTCTTATTTAGATCTATATTGTATTTTGAATTTTTTTAAAGATTGAAGTTCATTTTTTTTTTTTTTTTTTTGCAAATAGACATTCAAATGTTCCAATATCATTTGTTGAAAAGACTATCCTTTCTTCACTCAGTTGCCTTTGCATCTTGGTAAAAAATCGGTTGTTCTTATACAGGCGGATCTGTTTCTAGACTCCCTATTCTATTCTACTGATCTGTCTGTCTTTATACCAAAGCCACAAGGTGGCTTTATAATTAGTCTTAAAATAGCATAATGTAGTCATCCAACTTTGTTCTCTTTTTCAGAGTTGCTTTGGTGATATTGGGCCCTTTGCATTTTCATAGGACTGTTAGAATCATCCTGTCAATTTCTAACAACAAAAAAAACCATGATGAGATTTTGATTAGGATTGTGTGAAATCTGTAGATCAATTTGTGGAAAGTTGACATATTAATAAATTTGAGTCTTCTGACCTATGGACATAGTATGTCTCTCCATTTATTTGATTTTGGTTAATTTGGTCTTCTTTCTCTCAGCAGTATTTCACAGTTTTTGGTGTGTGGGCCTTACACATACTCTCTAAGATTCATTCCTAAATATTTCATGATTTTGATGGTCTTGTGAATGGTATTTTTAAATGTAAATGTTCAATTGTTCATTTGCCAGTAGTTTCCTCAAATGCATGTGATGATTCATCTCTAAGCACTCTTGGGTCTGTATTCTGAACTCATAGAGACCTCTGGATTTTGTCTGGGTTCCCCTTCCCTGCACAGTGGCCTGGGAAGTCTCTAAAGGCAGTAAGCTAAGCAATTGCAAGGCACTCACTTGTTTTCTGTCTTTTGTTGCTTATGTTCAGTGCCCCAAAACCATTGTTTCACATATTTTGTATGGGTTTGGTTGTTTCTGGTGGGAAGATAAATCTGTTCTTTTTTACTACTTCTTGGCTGGAAGTGAATCTTGACCTTTTAAAAATAACCTGGTCATTTTCTTGCTTAATTTTTTATGATGAAACATTTCGCATACAGACAATAATGGAGAGAATACAATGACACCCATGTAGCTTTCACTCAGAATCAATGATTATCAGCTCATTGAATCTTTTTTTTCCAACTGTCTTACTACCTCCTTCACTCTAGATTTATTTTGTTGCTATTCCAGATATCACGTGATTTCATTTGAAAAAAAATTCAGTATATATGCAAAATATAACAATTCCTTTTAAATTTCTTTACCTAAAAAAAATAAAGTAGCTCCATAATTTAAAAAATCAATTATATAGAAGTATTCAAACTTTCTTAGTTGAGTCACCAGTGTGTGTTTATACATGTATATACATCTTCAAATCAGGATCTAAATAAAGTCCACATACTGCAAATGATTGGTAAGTCTCCTCTAGTTTATTTTTTATAATAATTTTTTAAATGCTTATTTTTAGAGAGATAGAGCATTGGAGAGAGAGAGAGAGAGAGAGAGAGAGAGAGAGAATTCCCAGCAGGCTCCACACTGTCAGCATGGAGCCGACTTTCACAAACTGTGCGATCATGACCTGAGCCCAAATCCAGAGTCAGATGCTTAACCAACTACACCACACAGGGGCCCCAAGTCTCAAGTTTATTTTAACTCTACACATCCCCTCCTCCATATCTTACATTTTCCTTGCACATTTTTTTGTTGTTGTTGAAGAAAGGAAGTGCTTCATCCTGTGGGTTCTACAGTTTGGGTTATGTTGATTGCATATTCATAAAATTATTTAACTTGATTTTCTATTGCTTGCAATTCCTGTAAATTGGTAGTTAGATCCAAGGCTTGAGTTTTTGGCAAGAATACTTTATAGTTGATGTAGTGAACATTTTTTTTAAGTTTATTTATTTATTTTGAGAGGGAAGGAGAGAGAGAACTCATGAGCAGGGGAGAGGCAGAGAGAGAGAGAGAGAGAGAGAGAGAATATCTCAAGAAGGCTCCACACTGTCAGAGCAGATGTGGGGCTCAATCTCAGGATGGTGAGATCATCCTGAGCTGAAATCAAGAGTCAGACCTTTCACCAACTCAGCCACCCAGGCACTCTGATATTGTGAACTTCTAAAATGGGAGGTGCATACTATCTGATTATCTTCTTTTTGTGACATTAGCAAACAAATGTTTATGACCTAGATTTACTATTTCATTAGGAGTTTCAAATTTCTACTTGTATCATACCATCTTCACATACTAAGCGGAATATTTCAGTAAAGAAAAACCCTCCTCAACTATTTCATTACCCTGAGATTCAGTTTGTTTAAGAAATAAAAGATTAATATTTGATTATTTTTTTTTTATGTACCAGCTTTCAAAATAATGGGTTGATCCTCTAGCATTATCCAAAGAATTTTTTTTTTAGAGTCAATATGGATGTATAATGTTAAACGTTGTTGGTATATTTCTCTCCATGGCAATTTTTATTCTTACTGTGCTCAAATTGTCTCATCTTTGGCCGTTGAGTGCCTCCTCAGGTTGGCTTGTGAATTCTTTTGCCATGACTTCAGCAGTCTTTGAAAATTTTATTGCTTTCTGATATGGTATGATATTCCACGTTCATCTGGAACAGTTCTGCTCTAAACCTGGACACATCCATTTTTCCAAAGAGCTCTTAGTAATTAATGGTAGTTAGAGACCTCAAACAGTGCACTGGAAGTGCTCGTTTCTACGTGTTAGTCACTGTTGCTAGGCCTTTTTAGGAGACAGATGTAGGAAATAATTTATTTCTTTTTTTAAATGTTTATTTATGTTTGAGAAAGAGAGAGAAACAGAGTGTGAGCAGGGGAGGGGCAGAGAGAGAAGGAGACATGGAATCCGACACAGGCTCCAGGCTCTGAGCTGTCAGCACAGAGCCCAACGCAGGACTCGAACTCACGAACCGCGAGATCATGGCCTGAACCGAAGTCAGCACTTAACTGACTGAGCCACCCAGGCACCCAGGAAATAATTTCTTAAAGATACAATACATTATGAGTTCATACTGGCCTTTCTAATTCAAGTTTAGAGCTATGGGCTTTTTACTTAACTTTGTTGATTGTTGATTGTTGATTGTTGATTGTCTCTCCTTTATCTCAAGTGTCCTGATTCTCAATGATAGCAACAAATTACTCATTTGCTCTGTTCCTTATACACACTAATCTTAGAATAGCAAACCAAGACACGCTGCGGGAATGTAATTCCTAAAAACAATTTCATGTTTTGTTGGAATTCTTCTTTTCTCCCACTTATGATATGCCATTTCAAATGTACAAATTATACATTTTTTAAAAAAAAAATATGTTTCAGAGTTACTCAAAATGATTCTTCTCTGTTTATGTCAACAATTTGATAGGGTCATCCCATTCATTTTGCCTTAGGTTTTTAGTGTTAGCTTTTCAAATTTGTTTTTTGTATTCCCTTATGTAGATATTACACAAATATATATTGTATAAAATATAAATGTATAAATTTAATAAAATTATATATATAATGTATAAATTATAAATTAGATAAAATGTGTATTATGATTACATAAACTATCTGCATGGTTCAAAAGATCTTAAAGGTCTTAAATCCATAAGACAAGACATTTGGGAGAGTCAGGCTCCTATCCCTCTTTATCTACCTTGTATAATCTCTATAGGAATCATTTTTGTTTGCTTTTGATTTATTCTTACATTTAACGGATACAAAAGTTATATATAATATCCATATCTGTATCGCATGTATCCAGAAGATTATATATATTTATACTGCTGTTTAGATGACAGGGATATACCGTACACATTTAACTTACATTTCCTGGTGTGTATGTTTTACATGCTTTATTTTAATTGAAGTATAGTTGACATAGAATGCTATATTAGTTTCAGGTGTATTTATATACTTAACTGTGTTTCATAGAGAGTCTTTCATAATGGGATAAAGAAATAGTTTTCGTGTGTGATTTCAGCTGTATAGTACTCTTGTGTATGGCGGAGCCATTGTTTATTCAACCAATTCTCTATTGAAGTATGTTTTTTATTGTTGTTTTTTAGTTTTTACTATTACAGATAGTGCTGAAGTAAAAAGGCTTGTTGTGCATATGTCTTTTCATATTGCCACCAGTTTATCTTTGGCATTGATTTCAAGAAGTAAAATTGCTGAGTTAAAGGATGGATGTGTGTATGTACTTTTGCTAGGTACATATTGCTAAATTTCTTTCCATGGAGATGGTACCAACTTGCATTTGCACCAGAAATTGTGAGAGTGCCTGTGTCTTCATGGCCTTGTCAACGGACTATGCCGGCAAACTTTTAGATTTTTCTAATTAGATAGATGGGCAATGTTATATGTATATGTTTATTTATTTTTTCTTTTTTAAGGGAATAACTTGACTCTTAGAGAAAAGTTGCCAGAATAGTTCAAATAACTTTTTCCCTGAGCAATTTGAGAGTAAGTTGCCAAACTAAGGCTCCATGACTCTTACCTATTTTAGTGTGTGTTTCTTAAAGACAAGGACGTTCTTCTACATAAATGACAGTGTAGCCGTTAATATCAGGAAGTTAATATTGATATATTAATAGAAACTGATACTCAGACCCTATTTGAATTTTCCCAGTGGTTAATAATGTTCTTAATAGAAAAGGATTTGGGATCACACAATGGTGTTGTTCAACATATCTCTTTATTTTTCAATCTTCCCTTGATTTTCATGACTTTGATTCCTTTCACTCTGATTATTTTGTAGAAAGTCTCACAATCTGGATTTGTCTGATGTTTCCTAATAGTTAAATTCAGGTTATGCATTTTTGGCTGGATATCACAGAAGTGATGCTATGTCCTTGTTGCTTCCTCTCAAGTGCTACATAATTTAAATTTGTCCTATTACTGGTGATGTTAATTTGGATTACTTTGCTAAATAGTACCTGCCAGGTTTCTCCACTGTAAATTTACTCTTTTCCCCTTTGTAATTAATAAATATTTTGTTGAGAGATACTTTGAGATGATATAAATAAACTCTCCTCATTAAATTTACCCACTAGTTGTAGTATCCATTGCTATTTCTTGGCTAAATTATTACTTTGATGGTTGCCAAATGGTGATTTTCTAATTTTATCTTTTCTCCTACATTAATTGTAAAGTTACTGTAGGAAAAAACTATCTTTCTCCTCATTTATTCATCCATGTGCTTATATCATATGGACTCATGAATTCCTATTTTATTTGATGGGTCATAGTTCATTTATCTTTATTTACTGTGATGCTCAAATTGTTACACATTTAGGCAGTGAAAGCCTGTTAAATTGGTTTTGATGTTTTTTCTTTCTCCATATTTCCTTGAGCAACAAAATGTTCTAGCTTATATGATACTTTTCTTGACCCAGCCTTATAATCAGCCATTTCCTTAAGGAATAAGGATTCTTTTTGGGGAGAGGAATAGAATTTAGAAACCAAAATTTGGGCACTAGATATGCACATTATTATTGGGGTTTCACTGCCCCCAGGCCCTCTCAGAGAACAGAATTAGTGAATATATGTATATCAAAAGATAAGCAAACGTATTTTATATATGCGTGTTCTTACATACACATACATTTACATCTATATTATTTCCCTATTTATCTATTGAAAACTGTCAGTTTACATTGTTGTCTCTAATTCTAATCTAATACCAAAGAGTTTATTCTAGGTTTATTTCCATCTATATTTGTAAGTTCCTTTCTTTATGAGAAACCTGACTCCTATTAGCCTCATTATATCTACTTATTCTATCAATCCCTGCTGAGCGGAACCCAACATCCATCATTACTGATGCCCTCCCCTACTTCCATGTAGACCCCTTTTTCACCCTTCTTGGATTCCAACATCCCACACCAGGCCACTGTCACCAATGTGGCCCTTCTCTCCCTCCTTGGGCTCTGACACCCTGCGCCGGGTCACGTAAACACCTGTCCATTCTGCTTAGGCTCCAAAACTTGTAGCAGGCTGCCCCCACACCCCACACCACCCAACCTTCTGCAAGGATGCCTATCTTATTTAACCCCTCTAGCTTTAGGATGGAGCAAGGAAGGAAAAAAGTAAAAGAAAGCAGACGGGAGGAAAGGAAGAAAGGTAGGTAGGAGGGAAGGAACTTTCATTTTTTAAATTATGAGTAAGAATGAGATCTCTTCAAATGTTTAGCATGCCATTTGCATTGTGCGTATGCCTCTATGCGTATGTGTGTGTGTGTGTGTGTGTGCATGTATGAACTGTTAACATCTCTAGCAATTTTGCTATAGTCATTTGCTGTACATCTCTTTTTTCAGGAATTCTTTATATATTAGGAATATTAATCTTTTGTAATATAATGTACTGTAAATTTCAAATATGTTTTCTAAACTTGTCTTTAGGTTTTTTCTCTGTTTTCATTTTATGCAATTTATTACTTTTTTCTCTTATTGTTCTCAGATTTTGAATCAACATTGAGGAATAGTTTCCTTTTTTAAAAATATAATGTATTCTCAAGTTAGCTAACATACAGTGTATATAGTGTGCTCTTGGCTTCAGAAGTAGATTCCCACGATTCATTGCTTACATACAACACCCAGCCCATTCCAACAAATGCCCTTCTCAATGCTTATCACCCATTTTCCCCTCTCCCCTACCCCCTCATCAACCCTCAGTTTGTTCTCTGTATTTAAGAGTCTCTTATGGTTTGCCTCTCTCGCTGTTTGAAACTATTTTTCCCCTTCCCTTCCCCCACGGTCTTCTGTTAAGTTTCTCATATTCCACCTATGAGTGAAAACATGATATCTGTCTTTCTCTGCCTGACTTATTTCACTGAGCATAATACCCTCCAGTTCCATCCACGTTGCTTTTTCATTGATTTCCAATTAAGCTAGATGTTGGACTAGTTGTTGTGAGAAAAAAATCTGACTTGACTCTGCCATCTCACACTTTCAGCTGGAATCCAAGAGCTGGAATCACGCTTCCTGGTACCCGGAGATCTATTAATTTTGACGGGGAACAAAGTGCAAATGCCATGCGATGCCATCCTGATTGATGGCAGCTGTGTGGTAGATGAAGGCATGCTGACAGGTACGGTTCTGTCTCACGACTTACAGCCTTGGCAAGCTCTCCCAGGTTCCTTCTCTATCAGAACAACAGTGGCAAAGCTGGGGCTTGCTGTGGGATATTACACTCCCACAATTCTTACTTGACTGTCCTGCTCTGGATGGGAGAGTTCAAATTAAAGCTGCTTTCTGTGTCCTATGTTTGATACAGTTGTAATTTTCTGAGTGCTTAGCATTTTCTTCTTGAACAAAGGTTATTGCAACCCTGTCGCTTTACCTTAAAAGACTGTAGAGATCATTAGACATTTCAAATCATCTGTGACTTTTATGTTCCGTATTTTCACATAAATTGTATCTTTTGATAAACTTGGAAGATATGAAAGCTATTGATGACATCCTGAAACCCAGAAGGTCAAGTCCAAGCTCTTCCCTGCCTTGGCTTGAATATGTGAAAAGGTTCACGACAAAGGATTTGTCACACATCTGCTGCCTGAAAACACACTGGGACTTTAGGACTAATTGAATTTCATTTTTAAGTAGTATGCTGCTAGAGCAGGGAGGGACCTTAGAGGTCACTGCATCTCATGGATATGGAAGCTGAGGTCCAGAGAGAAGAGACCTTGAGATCACAGTGCTTCAAGTTCTCACGAGTGCACATTTGAGGAGATGTTGTGCCAACATTTCTGTAAGATAAAGAAGAATCATAAAGTTTTTTTCACAGATGGACTAGGGGGCTGAGAAGACACATTGACATACTGTGGTTCCCACTGAAGCCAAAATTGAATCCATTTCTCTAGGACAGACCAGGAAGGCATGAAATGGAGACAAGAACATGTATCTTTCTTCTATGTAACGTTACCAAAAAATGTTTTTTTATTTTTTTATTAAAAAAGGTTTTTTTAATGTTTATTTATTTTTGGAGACAGAGAGAAACAGAGCATGAACAGGGGAGGAGCAGAGAGAGAGGGAGACACAGAGTCGGAAACAGTCTCCAGTCTCTGAGCTGTCAGCACAGAGCCCAACATGGGGCCCGAACTCACGAACTGTGAGATCATGACCGAGCCAAAGTCAGACACTCAACCGACTGAGCCACCCAGGCGTATGGTCTCCCCCCACCCCAATTTTTTTAATGCGTGGCAGGCCATGTTTCTTCATATAAGGAATCCGTAGATTTGTAAAATTCCTTTAGTGCTGGGACCTCTGCAATGCTAAGTACCTTTCTTCTGGCAAAAAGTGGCCCTACTACAGTGGGACATATCTCTGACTTTGTACTGCCCACTTTTCAAAGGCCAGTGGAAGGCTTTACAAGGTTTATTCCACAGATCAGACCCTAATTACTTCCTCAACATCATTCACCACCCTGTATTAGCACTTCAACCCACTGCCATCTGCTCCTTCCATGTCACTGGCAGCAGTCACCCATGTCCCAATTGCCAAACCCAATGGATTCTTTAGATTTCTCTTCTTGTTGACCTCTCTGCTGCCTTTGATGATTCTGACCATCTTTCCTTTTGGAAAACTCTCTTCTCCCTAACTGTCCAAGATAGCGCCCTGCCCATGCTGCTCCTGATTGTTGGTAGTGCTCAGAGCTATGTCCTAGTCCTATCCTCTTCTATCCTCACTCTTGGTCCCTCAGTAATCTTCTCTCTCCTGTGACTTTAATCATAGCCTGTAAGGTGGTGAACTTTGACTAAATGTCTCTGGTCTAGGCCTCTCCCTTGAACTCCAGACTCAAATAAATAAATGCAAGACGTCTCAACATAGCCATCCCACAAGACATCTCCAACTCATGGTGAACATAAAGCAACTCTTCCTTCCTCCTAAATCCCTCTGTTGATGACTAATGCCACCCTCTGCTCATTTCCCCAAGTTGGAAACCAAGAAGCCATTTTGAATTTCTCTGTTCCTATGACCTCCCAATATAAAACTCTCCCCAAGTTTTGTAACTTCTTACCTTCTTATTTCTCAGCTCCTGGACTTCCTTTTACTCTCACTGCCTGCTGCCATAAGTCAGACTTTGTTCTCTCCATCTGGATGTCCAGCTTCCAACCTCACCAGACTTCAATCCATTCCCTGTACTGCAGATAGAGTACTCTCTCTCTTGTACATGAATATGATATTACTCTCCTGAAAAAAACACTTAAATATCTCCCCACTCCCTTCTGCCACTAATGCCTACAAAAACCATGTAAACACTTAAATATGTGCACCTAGGGCTTCCCTGCTTTGGTTTCCTGCACAGGTCTCATGGCCCCTCACTCCCCATGCCCCACATTCTGGACCTCACAACTTGCTATTCCCTACACAGCTATTTCTAGCCTTCTTTAATGTCCTTGTTGGATGTTACAATACTTATAGTATTTATAATACATTATTCTTATTTATTGGGACTAAAAGTCTCCTAAAAAACAATCTCCTTGTATCCCTAATACCTAGGGTTGTCCCTGCCACCCCCTGCAGGCTTATAACAAACGTCCACCGCATGCCTAGTGAGTGCATACGTGATTTAAATGAGATGTTTGTTTTCTATAGGAGAAAGTATTCCAGTCACTAAAACTCCATTGCCCAAGATGGAGAGCTCCATGCCCTGGAAAACGCAGAGTGAAGCCGACTATAAAAGGCATGTCCTTTTCTGTGGGACAGAGGTTATCCAAGCTAAGGGAGCGTGCTCCGGGACCGTGAGGGCGGTGGTGCTGCAGACTGGTGAGTGAGCATCCCTTCTTTGGTATGTTACTTTAATGAAATATTTTTGCTCAGTGTGTCTAGTGCCTGAAATCTATTAGGTAAGCAATAGTCTTTCGATAACGAACCAAACCTATTAAAGTTCCATATTTCAAGTGTGAATTGCACTATGGCACATGCCTTTTAGTCAACAAAATACCTATGACAATAATTACTATTAACATGTTTTGTAGTTTAGAAACTATCTCTATATATCAAACCTGCACAGCAAAGATGCTTGTTCCCACTTCGTACATAAATAGGCTGAGGTCAGCACAATCTGAACAAACTTAAAAAAAAAAAAAAAAATCACATAGCTAGTCACTGAAAGACCTGGGTCTAGAACTTAGATCTTTTAGCCCCAAATCCCAAGTTTTTCTAGCCAGGGTTAGAAATTGAAAACTTAGGCGCCTGGGTGGCTCAGTCGGTTAAGCGTCCAACTTCAGCTCAGGTCATGATCTCACGGTTCGTGGGTTCAAGCCCTGCATTGAGCTCTGTGCTGACAGCTCGGAGCCTGGAGCCTGTTTCGGATTCTGTGTCTCCCTCTCTCTCTGCCCCTTCCCCACTCGTGCTCTGTCTCCCTCTGTCTCAAAAATAAATAAACATTAAAAAATTTTTTAAAAAGAAATTGAAAACTTGACACTGAAAAGTATTAGAAATTAAGTCCATCAGTATTTACTGGGTCCTATGGTTTAATTTCAAGTAACGTGTGTGTGTGTGTGTATGTGTGTGTGTGAGTCGTTTCCTTAAAATGAAGTTATATTGGGCAAGGCTGTGTTCTGATCCCAGTGTGGTGGTTTCCTATCTCTGGGTCACATTGATTTTGAAAGTAGAGAGAAGAAAGATCAGAAGGGAATAGGCTCTGAAAAAGTAAGATATTTCCATTCTAGCACTCAGGTGTCTTCCCAATTATCCTTTAATTGTGTTTGGGTTTAAGCACTGTTGAAATATCTCTAGAGAAAAACAAAGGCCATGTTGAGGCTTAGAAGCGTGCTAGTAGTAAGATTTGTCATCCTAAGAATGTGGATTGTGTGTTTGTTACTTCAGGATTCAACACTGCAAAAGGCGACCTCGTGAGATCCATTCTGTACCCGAAGCCAATGAATTTTAAGCTTTACAGGGATGCCATCAGGTTCCTCCTGTGCCTTGTAGGGACAGCAACCATTGGGATGATCTATACTTTGTGCGTCTATGTGCTCAACGGGGTAAGTTGCTTTTGTTCTTTTACTACATGCACACGTAACACTCATGGAGGTATAATTTATACTCTGCATGTTAACCTTAATCTCAGCTATGGTTTATAAACCTGGGAAACAAAGCCAAACACTGATACCTGCACATGTACTCACAGTTCGCCAATATGAGAGATTGATCCCCAAGTAATATTATAACAATCAGAACTAGAGGGGCAAAACGCTGTTTCCTGAGCTACCAACAGTGCCTCTCATCTTGTACACTTCTTACACCATTTTTTCATTTTCAATCTGAGAATATGTTTATCCCAGTAACATAGTATTTTGGCATTACTAAATAAGGAGCTGAAAATAAAACCTGGATACCCCATGTTGGTGAGGCCATGGCAAATTTGTACATTGTTCTCTGCTGGTAGCAGCAATGACTCATTACAAACTGTTTCATTGCACTTTGGAAAATCTATGAGAGCCATAAACCGTGCATACTTTGTGACCCACTCATATCATTTCTGGGAATCTGACCTAAGGAAGTAAACAAAAAGGAGGAAAAAAGTCATATGCACCACGCTGTTCAGGACTGATTTACCTGTAATAGCTGAAGAGTGACTTTATGTCCCAGGAGCCTCCAGAGGAGGTGGTGAAGAAAGCCCTTGATGTCATCACAATTGCGGTCCCTCCTGCTCTACCTGCTGCTCTGACCACAGGCATTATCTATGCCCAGAAGAGGCTGAAGAAGAGAGGCATCTTTTGCATCAGCCCCCAGAGGATCAATGTATGTGGACAATTAAACCTTGTCTGCTTTGACAAGGTATGTGTGTTTCACCCTCATTATCATTGCCATTTTTATCATCGTTGTCATCGGGTAGAGGCGCTTCACACTTTTCTGGGGCAGGAAACACAGGATGTGTTATCTGCCTTCCTTTTATCTCTGGTTGGATGCGTAATCTAGGAAAGGCACGTCTCTTGAGCTTCCAGATTCTAGGGTTTAGAAGAGGGAGAGTAGGTACTGAATAAGCAGGTCTTTGAAAGTCCTTCCAGCTCAGTTAATTAAGGTAGCATTCTGTCCCTCCCCAGACAAAACCACATACAAGGAACAAAACTTAAACCCTTCACTATGATCCTTGCTTGACCACTACCATGGTCAAGGATATTGCCTAGCGTATAGTCAGTGCCCAATAAATATTTATTGGTTTAATAATGAATAAACAAATAATTAATAATGATAATGATGAATAATAATGAATAATGCATAATTATGAATAAATAATAATTAATCATAATAAATAATGAATGAATTAAAAAGGGAAGGATTTATTTAACTGTATTTTACTTGGGCAGTTGCACTTGGCTATAGGAAAGCTCCAATCAAATCCTTACTGTATTTTCCCATCTGTAGTATATTGCTTAAAATTATTCTTGACTATATGCCAGTTATTCCCAACCAGCCTCTTATTCTACCTCCTCCTGCATATATTCTTTTGGTCTGGTGTCTGCCTATACTGAGTGAGGGTAGGGGCTGTGAGAGCGTAAGGCAGGGATGATGGGCTGTCTTGTGTCCAGGTCTTCATTTATAAAGGGGATTGATGACTGCAGAGAGAGGTCAATGCCTTTGAAAGAAGTTTAACATTACAGTTCTCCTGGTAAGGAGAGGCACAGTCCTGTGGGCCATGGGAGGAATGGCAAGTTTGGATAAGGGATCTGAGGAAATGCCTAGACCAAGGCCTTTACTGGGGTCTCTACGGGGAAGGCAGGTCAGGGCAGGGTAAACAGCTTATGACTGGCTAGTTTGAACGATTTGGGTGAGCTTTGGGCTGCAGGGTGGTCTCTGGCCCTTGGCCCCAGGATGATGAAGGCAGCAGACTATTGCCTCCTGAGGAGTAGGGGCCAGGTGGATGATTAGTTTGCATGTCAAAGGCACGCGGAGTCCCTTACTATCTCTAAGAATTGGCTAGCCCAGGAGATGGAGTCTTTCCTTAGAAAGGTTTTTTAAGATGTCAAATCATCATAATATATAGAAAATTAATACAACACAAGGGTATAATAGGCAGGTGAATATGGGCAAATGAGTGGATTTAGGAACGCAATAGAGCCGGTGGTTTTGACCAGAGCAAGACGTCAGTAATGGGAGAGGTTTGTACACCTTTGCTATCTGGGTAAGACATTTGTATATACCTTTCAGGCAGTGCGGTACCTTTGAGAGTGGTTTTTGGTTCTGTTTTTGCTTTTTTAATTGTCGTTCTCCTTTTTCTTACTTTTGTTGTGGCAAAATGAACATTCCATAAAATTTACCGTTTTAACCATCTTTAAGTGGCTTTAAGTGCACTTACATTGTTGCGCAATCATCACCGCCATCCATCTTGAGAATTGTTCTATCTTCCCAAATGGAAACCCTGTGTCCATTAAACAGGACATTGAGGTTCTTGATGACAGAAAAGTAATAGGATCAGAGCTATATTACATGGTTACTGGACTATCAGAGAGACCTACCACGATCAGAAGGCTAACATGGCTCTTGCCAGCATTTCTGAATTATTTTGTGATCCAATTAGCATAACAAAGAAGAATGTTCTATTTGTGGGGTCATCTCATCCCTGCACTTGGCAAAAGAAGCAGGGGTGGGACAAATCATTATGACATGAATTTGCATAAAATAAGTAATAATTAGGGGTAATTATCATAATTTGCTCTTACTCTGTGTCAGACATTAAATCAAGCACTTTATTTGTATCATCTAATTTGACGTTCACAATAACCTCATCCGATTATAAGCACATTGTACAGGTAAGGGCTCCAAGTTTCAGAGGGATTAAATAACTCTCCCAGGTCATACAGCTAGTGTTTTAAACGAGTCCAAGCTCTTCATCATTATCCTGTACGGAGAGAAATACCAAAAAGCACCCTCTTTTACCTAACAGGTGTCAAAGAGCAAACCACCTGTTTAGAGCAGGGAAAAAGTCTACTCCCATTACTTATTTCTGATGACATACTTTTATCTTCTGCTGTAAAACCTGGGACTCACCCACTTTATAGCTCTTACAGGCTTACCAAGACTTTCCCATTAGATCCTCACAACCAGCCTCTGAAGTCTGTAAGACAGATACCGTTTTCTTCCTTTATTGCCAGCTTGGTACAACTGGTAGGAGCCGTCCAAGCTTCTGCCGAGGACCCCAGGATTCCCACCTGACTGTGTCCTTCCTTGAGGTGCTGATTTCAGTAACGTGTTTGTGACATATATTTCCCTGTTAAAACATACCTTATGGGCTGTCGCTTCAGAGTAAACCGAGCCCTCGTTTCTGTTTAGACAGGCACCTTAACAAGGGATGGTTTGGATCTCTGGGGAGCCGTACCCTGCGATAGGAGTGGGTGAGTACCTGGGACTGAATGCACTGGAGTTTCTCTTTTCCCAGAGAAAATACTCTGCATTTTCTCCTGAAAATTAATAATGAAGACATTTTGGCTTCAGAGCAGTGGTTGCCAGAGTGCCTTCATGTAATGTCTCTTTGGAGCACTTCCAAGTCTTACTGAAACATGCATAGCTCCCTACACCCTATCCCCTGCCCCATTCCACTCGCAAACCTAGGAGACAGAGGGGTTTCGCGTCTTTGCTAAGATGTGATTTGTAAAACCATTTTTAAATTTTTTTAATGTTTATTTATTTTTGAGCAAGCGAGAGGGAGAGAGAGAGAGAGAGAGAGCAGGGGAGGGGCAGAGAGAGAGGGAGACACAGAATCCAAAGAAGGCTCCAGGCTCTGAGCTGTCAGCACAGAGCCCAGATCATGACCTGAGCCAAAGTCAGATGCTTAACCAACTAAGCCACCCAGGCACCCTGCAAAAAAATCTTAAAACTGTAATTTGCTGTCAGCATATTAGTGAGGGGCCTGAAGTTGACCCAGTGTACCTGATTTGGAGAATACCAGGACACGGTCCCTCAGGGAGGTAACATTCCTTCTACAAACTGAAGCCTTTCAGTTTGCCTGGAAGGAGAACACTGCACTGACTTGTGCACAGTGAGTTTCAGGAAGAGCAGCAGCCGTGAACCCGTAGCTAATGCACTCATTTTCTTTGGTATTGCAGTTCTGGAAACTCCACCTTTTGGGTGCAGGGCAACTCCTCCTTTCTGGCCAGAAAAGACTCGTTTTTTTGGCAATTTTCAGCTCGGGGTGGTATGATTTGCATGGCTCTCTTGTGTGGCCCTCTTGTGGGCATGTCTGACATTGCACCCCCCCCCCCCCCCCCCGCTTTTTCTGGTCACTACCTCCACTTGCGAACAGAACACGAACCATCTGACTTTTACATTTTTTTTTAAATGAAAGTATTTCCCCCGTATCCTCACATCCTCCATCACAAAAGCATCTAATACATAAAAGGTACATTGTGGTTCTTCTTATATGCAGGTGACCTATAATTTATCCACAAAATATTTTAATTACATGTGTGTAATACATTGTCATATGAAAATATTATTTATAAGCAAGTGTATTTCCTGGGTTAACAAATAGATCTCAGTGCTTCTAGCCACTTTGGTCCACAGGAGAAACCTCTTATAAATATTAAACGTTCTCAAGTTCTTTTCATTTTGTCTCAAACATAGATTTAGATATAGACCTGGTCTTCCTGTTCATTTGTATGTTTCCGCTTCAGCTTCCACAAAAAATGTATGTATTTGTTCAAATACGTAAGCATCCTGAGAGTAGTTGGTCTTTTATTTATATTTGTGTTCCTAGTGCTGTAGCACTATACCAGGCACATGGGCACACATAACAGTTGCCCAGCAAATGTTTAATTAAAATGAACTTACTATGTTCCACCTTTTTTTTTTTTTTAATGTTCCATCTTTTGAATGCTTTTCCACTTATTGAATTCAGGCATCCTCTTATTCACAAAACTTTCTTTTCTAAAAGTAACCTGTCAGGGGCGCCTGGGTGGCTAAGTCGGTTAAGCGGCCGACTTCAGCTCAGGTCGTGATCTCGCGGTCCGTGAGTTCGAGCCCCACGTCGGGCTCTGTGCTGACAGCTCGGAGCCTGGAGCCTGCTTCTGTTTCTGTGTCTCCCTCTCTCTCTGCCCCTCCCCTGTCCGCGCTCTGTCTCTCTCTGCCTTTCAAAAATGAATAAATGTTAAAAAATAAATAAATAAATAAATAAATAAATGTAACCTGTCAAATTGAAATTAAAACATTGATACAATGTTTAAGTTATTGATTGATTAATTAAGCCTGCTACTCTTGCTTCCTAAAAGGAAAATTTAAAATTTGAAAAGAAAGATTGCCAAATTTAATTAATAACATCAGAGAAAACCTACTCAATACTAGGTAGAAGTCAGCATTTGACTTACAGGCTATTAAATATCTTCTTGTAAAAGCTAAGCTCATCTTTAATAATTCTTTTCCAAAAATTCCTGCCCAATGTGCCAGATACTTCAAGAACCATTAGAAGGCCACCTGGGCTACTTGAGCAGGATCAATCATAAACATTCAAATAAAAATACAAGGACAAGGATGAGAGAGAGTTCTATTTATTTGTTATAAAAACAAGAGTTTGGCCCAGTCCCCAGGAACTCAGAATTATATATTCAGAATTACGTAGCAATGGCAATATGTGTGCCAACTTAAAAATAAGATTTTTTTCCCTTAATCTGTGTTTGCTTTTCAGTGTGAGCTTAAGCATCTGTGTTAATCACGCTGCTGGTGATTGCTTAATGTGTACTAAAATACTGGGGGACATGTTGGAAACCACTAAGACAACTTGAACTACTGATACATAATAATAAATATAATCAACAGGGTCAGTAATCAGCCAAGAGGTTTTTGAACTTGTAGGGAAACTTGAATGAGGAAGCCAGGAAGAAATACGCCTGGATTATGAGTTAGCTCTGTGATGGGGAGGCTTTCGGGAATAAAAGCCTAGAGCAAACTAAGGCCATATTTAAAGAAATTCAGTGTCCATATCATGGGAAATAATAATCTGATCCTGGAGAGCATGTTTTAAGACAAAATGTGACACATAAAAACTTTTCCAGTAATGAGTAATTAGGGTGGTAGAGAGGTCTGGAAACTGCACATTGGAGGCACAGCTAGAGGTCCTATGTAGCCCCAGAGGAAAAAGAGATAATAGGGCCACAGCTGAGCTGGTCCACAAATCTGAAACAAGAGCATGTAGACTCTGGCCCCTTGGAAGCACCTGCCCCTCTGAGGTCCCCCACGTAGGATGGGCTGCTTTGTGGACCACCTACGGTGCTCCACGTGTAAGACATGACAGCGAGGCTTCAAAGGACATGCATCTAGTAAACCTGAGGCCACACTTGATGACTTCATCTCTGACTTAGTGAAAGAACCCTGCATGTGACAATTGGAGTTGTACCTCAGTAGGTTTTAGACGAGGCTAGTTTCTATAAAAAAATGATGGTGATGACGGACGCTAGATGTCAGGACGGAAGAGGGGGACAAAATGTCCTTTTCAAAAATGCTTTTTTTTTAAAGTTCTTTATCATTAAAGTCTTTTGGTTTTCCAGTAATTGACTCATTCATTTATTCATTCATACATTTGTTGAGTATCTGCTGTGGGCCAAACGTCAGATATGTTGGAGAGAAAGATGGAAAAATGTATGCCTGCCCCGAAGGGTTGAGTGAAGATGCACATATACACACACAGCCATACAATGAGCTAGCCTGTGCTTCTCACCACATTGGAAATGAAGCGGTCTGGTAGTTGGGGTGGTAGTGGATGTGTTTCAAACTAAGGGTGATACTTCTAGTTTTTTCTATACCTCTGGGATTAAATCAGTGCCAGAGAAAGAGCAAGGAAAAGAAAGAGTTTGAGACAAACCTCAAAGACCTTTCTCACGCTTGCTGAATTTATAGAAGAATAACGGCTAAATAAAGCATGATTAATTTGGGGGCATTAGAAGATGCATGCCAGTGTAACCATGCATGCTGCAGTAATTTTTCAACAGATATTTACTTCCACAAGCTCCATTTTAGCATGGATGGATAGACTGAAGGCCCTTCCCTTTTCTCCTTCAGGTTCCAAGAAGTCCACAGCTTTGTGTCCGGCAGGTCTTTGCCATGGGGCCCGCTGTGTGCGGCCATGGCCAGCTGCCACTCTCTGATTCTTCTTGATGGGACCATCCAGGGAGATCCTCTGGATCTCAAGATGTTTGAAGCCACCACCTGGGTAAGATCCTGCTCTGCAGATGACCTAAGAAGCTTCTTCAATGCCAGAGCAACACAGATTTTATCATATTCAATACTTTCAATATAGAGGTACATGCAGTAGTGATGGACAAACTAATCTAAGTCTGTTTTCCTCATCTGTACAATTTAACTAATAATAGTATCTCCATTGTGGAGTTATTATGAGGATAAATGGAATGATGCATTTAAAAAAAAATCCCTGATAGTATGCCTGGGACATTGTAGGTTAACCATATTCATACAATTATTCTATATCTTCCAACTCTTGAGACAACATAATTGCTGTATAATTATTTTCCAACTTTTGAGCAATGTCTGGTTGTAAAGTTTTCTAGAACATGGGGATTAGGAAACAGCACTGTCTCCACTGCTTAGGATAATTCATTGTTACCAAAAGTTTTATTCCTATTAAATGAATATTGACTTTGTTTCTAAGACTGGAAGAAATAAAAAGGGAAACCGTGAAAGAGCTTTTGTTGAGATTTTGAAGTAGATTTAAGAGCAAAACGTATAGTTCAGGACCAGGTCTCTGGTTTCCCGGTTCCAGTTTTGGCTCTGCTCTGACTGCTTGACCCTGTGAAGGCATCCCTCTTGTTCAAGTGTTGGCTCCCATGACCTTAAAACAAAAGGGCTTGATTTAGATCAGCAGTGTTCATATAAAACAAACAAACAAAATGAAATAACAGAGCTGGAATCTTTTCTCCAAAGGAAACCTATTCAGAAACATTCTATTAAAAAACCAACAGTTGGAGTTGCTGTGGTTGACATAGAAGATAGACCCTGTGTAATACAGGAAACGCTCGCCACAAGCCCACTCCTACTCCCGGAAGCCCTGTGCAGTTCTAGGCCTCAGTGATTCCCGCGTGCTACCCTGCTAAAGGAGACAGTCTCTAGGGTCCCCTCCAGCGCTAGTGGGATATGGCTCTGTAGCAGTCTGATATCACTCTGCCAGTCCCCCCATTTCTTCTGGGTTACTGTTTTTCTGTATCTTTAAGTAGGAATTACAATTTCCTTTCTGAGATTGTTTCAGCTGCTGGATGATATGATTACAAAGCATTTTGACATCTTTGGGTAAAAGGTTCCTTTGACTATAATTTAGAGTTATTATTACACCAATTACTGAGCGTTTACTGAACACTAGCCACGTACATCACAGTCCCTGCCCTGCCTGGCCCTGAGGACTATCGATTCAAATTAGACAGAGAAGGAAGGGTGGGAACAGTGTCGAACTCTGGGAAAACAAAGACAGTATGGTGCTTGCCTCACACAAGCCTGCCTCTTCATGCTCACTATTTTCAAGTTAAGCTTTTCAGAAGCGGAGAATGAACCTTTATGCAGCACATTCCAACAGAGAAAGCAGGATAAATTGCATGAATAATTTAGAGGTGTCTGCCTTGCAAGTTCTGTGGCATTTCCAATGCACTTCCCCCCCCCCCCCCCGCGCCCCATGGCAAAATAAGTCTGGTTCACCTCCATCTGACTGAGGGAGGTGACACTGAGAATACATCAAGGTGGCCTGAGGATTTTCTCAAAGAGGGGGTTTGAGCGTGGTATCAGTGGACGAATAAGAACTAAATCTCTACAAAGAAATATCCCATTTGTGAAACAGGAGATGGCTGTTTCTGGGGACGATTTCCACATCAAGGGAGTGCCAGCACATGCCATGGTAGTTAAGCCCTGCAAAACAGCCAGCCAGGTAAGCCTTGCCTGCTATCCACCCCCAAATGCCCAGACTCAAAGGGAAATTTTTGAAGGGAAAATTTTGAAGACAGACGTGTCTTCTTTGAATTCCATAGGTGAAAATTGCTAAGACCTTGCTTCCCGTATTTGCTAAAATAAGAATTGAGGGAGTAGTGAACTCTTGACTAGCTAGAAGCTATGTTGGTATGTCCCTCTCCATTCCCCCTCCCTCAACCAGGTCCCAGTGGAAGGAATTGCAATCCTGCATCTGTTCCCATTCTCATCAGCACTGCAGAGGATGACAGTCATTGTCCAAGAGATGGGGGGTGACCGGCTGGCATTCATGAAAGGTGCACCAGAAAGGGTGGCCAGCTTTTGCCAACCTGAGACAGGTAAGCGAACAGACTTGTGATTCAACAGACGGATCTGTTATTTCCAGCCCAAATGTGTCCCATCAGCACATGATCTATAAATTTAATTGCCTACTGGCCATTGCTAATTCGGTAACCCAACTGGCATCCCAAACTCAATACTTCTCTTTCTCACTTCCTGTATTTTCCATCTTGGTGAATGGTATTACGAATTTCTGCCGCTACTCCCAATTTAGGACTCGGCCCTGATTCCTCCCTCTCTTTCAGAGCCTCTATTTTATCAATTGCTGATCCATGGCCCTCTCATTCCATCCACCCAGACCCTCATCACCTTTCCCCTGGATCACTTCAATGTTTGGTAAATCCTGGTCCCAGGTTCCCCTACTCCGATTCACCCTTCATACTGTGGCCAGATTGGTTTTTCCACCACATAGTATAACCCTGTTGTCACTTTCTTGCTGCTATTCTTTCGGTCACTTCCCATAGGTTCCAGGATAGTCTCAGACTCCTTTAGGATCACACATAAGTCCTTCATGATCTGGATCCTACCACACTTTCCAGATATGCCTTGCCACTCCTATCCTCTCTCCTCATGCTTCCCCCGAGTTGAACTCACTACTCAAGTCTTGCTGTCTTGTGTCTCTATGTCTGAGCATATGATGCTCCCTTGGCCAAAATGCCTTTCCTCTTCCTTCGTCTACCCACTTCCCGCCAGGATGATACAAGCACCTCGAAATGTTTCCATAGCACACTGCAATTGCTTAGATCTCATTACACTGGCAATGATCTCATTCCACTGGTTGTTACTAACCCGACAGAGATCTTTAAAGCAGGGTCTGCCGTTCAGTCTCTGTAGAGCCAATATCTGACACATACATGGTAAGCAGACTCTCAATGAATGCTTGTTGGTCAAACTGGAGAAAAAAGAATTACACACGATTCCCATCTTTTTTTCTTTTTTCTTTTTTTGTCCTGCTTTTTTCTCATTTCAGCTTCACTGGATCCCAACCCTGACAGTATAATTATATCTAGGGTTCTCACTGACTTATTTGTGTATCTTTTACGAGGTGTGTTTTCTTGGGAAAGAGTTGGATCTGTTTATAAAGAATTTTTCCACCGGTACCAGCGGAATAAATGTTGCATACTAATCTTGCCTTATTTTCTGAACAGTACCAACTAGTTTTGTTAGTGAACTTCAGATTTACACGACACAGGGCTTCCGGGTCATAGCACTGGCCTACAAGAAGCTAGAAATGGATCATCACACCACTGCCTTCACCAGGTAAGTAGGGAGGATTTGATAAAGCAGAATGGTTTGCTGGGCAGTGGACTGGGCAGTGGACTGAACAATACAGCTTGCTGGATTGGTGTGCATAAAATGTCTCTGAACTTGGTAAACAGGGATAGAGTCATCCTTGTCCTGCCTCAGCCACAAAGCTGATGTGAACCCTGGGAGAATTTCTGAGAAAAAACTGTATAAACTATAAAATATGACATCATTGTACAGCTTTGTAAAAACAGACATAGGAAAATAACCAACGTTTCAGAGAGTTTGAAATTGTGGTGACGACCCCGTTTTGAAACAAATACAAGTAGCTCATTTTTTGTTAGAGTTAGTGAATTAGTTGCTAGAAAACATGACATCTGTCTGAAAAACAATTGATAAATTTGCAACTTAATGAAACAAATGAACAGAGCTTAGACTTACACAGAATCAGAAGAGCCATTCAGGAGGTAGTTTTGAGATGTAAAAGAGGTGCCTAGAAACTAAAATGGACTCCAGTATTTATGCGCTCATATTTGTTGTTGTATTTTCCACCATTTATAGGCTACCTTGTTTATTTCACCTTCACTGCCATGTCCAGTACTCTGTCAGCTTCTGGGGGTAACACTGCTGTGGAGATAATCAGGACTTATTTTGTTATTTTGGATCTTGAATTTGGGAGGTCTAACATACTTGTGCTCAATCCTATCAGATTCAACACTCCTATTGTCATTATATTTTGTACCACTTCCTTTAAAATAAAATTTGTATGTAATTTGATCAGCACGTATTTTCTATAAGAACTGGGGCGTCTGAGTGGCTCCGTTGGGTGTCCAACTTCGGCTGAGGTCATGATCTCACGGTTCGTGGGTTCAAGCCCCGCGTCGGGCTCTGTGCTGACAGCTCGGAGCCTGGGGCCTGCTTCGGATTCTGTGTCTCCCTCTCTTTCTGGCCCTCCCCGACTCATACTCTGTCTCTCTCTGTCTCTCAAAAATAAATAAAAATGTAAAAAAAATAAATAAATAAAAATTAAAAAAAATAGAAGTAAAGACCATGCCCTGTTATATAGTAAACATAGAAGCAAACATGCAATTCATGACAAAAAGTAATATTTCAGTGAATGCTCAGCTGACTCCACTAAATCTAAATGAAGCGATATGTTGCTTGCCCCTGTGTGCAGAATCACTGTGCAGACTGATACAGGTGCATTTACATATTGGAGTTGCAAATACTGCCAGCAGTCTTGCTTGCTGTCAGGGAGGTGACTCTGAAATGGTTACAAACACTTGGTAAAACTGAATCAAACAGTATAATCTCTTCTCACTTTACATGGCAGTTACATTTCTGAAAAATTCAATAGAATATCAAAAGTGTTTAAAAAATACTTTGTGTTTATATGTAAAACACAGCATGGGGGAAGTATAACAATTTATATTTGTTTAATATAATATTCGTAGTATTAGATATGCTATAATAACACAGATACCATATAGTATAATAATAGTACATTATAAACAGTATAACCCAGTACTGAAAGTATAAATGATTTTTTAATGTCCATGAATGGATGACCTGTAAAATATTCAAGAGGCATGTGAGATGCAGGGGAATTCTTCATGGTGCATTGGTCATTGCAGGAAATCTTGCTTGGATGCCTACAAGGTTTCCAAAATGCCTTCTAGAGGCAGCGCCTCTCCTGCTGAAAACCACCAACAGGGTCCAACTCTGTCACTTTGTGAATGGATAGTGGGGTCCAGAGGGGGAAATGGCTCATCAAAGATTACTGAGTATTGGAGTCCTGAGGCCCGCTTAGATTGATCCTTAAAACTCAGGCTATTACAACTCTGGGTATTTGTTGTAATTTAATTGACTCGGGCCATTAAAGTTACTCAAGTCAGAGAGCTAAGAGTGTGAACTTTGAGACTGGATCTCACATTTGAAGGAAACAAACAAACAAACCTGGGGTCAGGTTGTGGCAGAATTGGGAATGGAACTTTGTTTCTTGAGAACCCATTGACAGATATATATTAAGACTCTGGCTATTCTGCTATTTCTGATGATTATAATAAATAGTTGCATATCTACCAGTTTCAAACTCATGATTTTTGAGCTGGTGCATATAACAAAGCACTAATGGTGAAGACGGATAACCAATAGGGAATTGTGAGGGCTGTGGCACACAGGAGAGTACATGCCTGGGCTAACAGCATTGAAATTCCAACGTTTCAAAGTCTGGCAAGATCTAAACCCTTATAGGATCCAATAGGATCTAATCTTAGGTTGTCAATTTGCCCCTCCTGTGCTAAAACCACATCACCATACATCTACTCCTAGCTTAGTTAATTTACCTAAGCTTTGCTAATCCCTAATTAGAGCAGAAAATTTTTTCTTGGGTGTGCGTGTGTGTGTGTGCATGCACGCGCGCAGAGTGCTTCCAACCCTGATACCATAATTTCTTTGAGGGTTCTCAGCCCACTTTTTGCATATTTCAACCTTTAAAAACAGCCTGGATTCCAAGGACAGGAAATGTAATCTCATGGATGACAATATCCCCTTTGCATCACATTCCCCATTCTTGATTATTTTTAGATGCGTCAGGAGGAGATATACTGTCTGTTCAGGAAGCAGGAAAAGGTAGCTCACTATTCCAGGTTGCAGAGCTTCAGATCCCTCAAGAGACCACTTCTTCTCTACTTCTTGATTTATATTGAAACTCATGAAAAGAAGAATCATGTAGTGTTAGGGCTAGAAGAGATCTTGGAGATGCATTAGTTTTACTACCTTCTTTTACAAAAGAAGAAGTAGATTAGCAGACAGAGAAAGTGATTTGCCCATGGTCACACAGCAAAGGTAGTGGCAGATCTGGGTTAAGAACTAGTTAATATCCTGATTACTGTGCATGGAACCCTATGAAGGCCATGTGCCGGGGGAACCAGAAACATGAGTGCCGGGATAGGCTGCAGACTACATCAGATGGCTGACTCTGTGGCCATTTCCTTGACCCAACCTGGTGCCTTGTGGTTGGCTTATGTCATATCTCTGAAAATAGCCAAAGCCTGAGGTTTGGATACGAGGGCCACTAGAAAGTTTGGAGGACCTCATTCAGTCATCAACTAAGTTATCCTTCAAAGAGTAGCTCAAATATCCCCTGTTCCAGGAAAGTTTCTCCTATCACTGTACCCAGAAATGATTACACCTTCCTATCTGACTCCATAGGACCATTATTTGTACCTCTTGGTACTTTTCCCAGCCTTCCATACAAACGAGGCAATCAAGTCCCCCTTCTCCTCCTGGTTAAATGTGAAATCCCCAGAATTAGGGGCTACTGTAGTTTCTGTACATTCTCTCCCCCTTCTCCTCAGCCCTGTTCCTTGCCCTCATTTAGGTATTCAGTAAATGGTCATTCACTTGACAGACTGACTGGCTTTGCTTTCCATAAAAACTCTTCTGGCAGCAGAATTTCTGAAAGAGAAAATACATTTTCCTCGGCTGCTTGTCAAAGAAAAAAAAAAGGTCACATCAGGCATCAAAGCATTTCGACTAAGGGAACCCTGGCTGAGCACTTCCTCTGTTGGGCGCCGTGCACATGTTGTTGAGCCTGTCTCTGAACTAGGCAGGCTTGCCCTCAGGTTGTTGAGACAGATCAGATAACAAAGAATGGCAAGAGGTATATAAACAAATAAAATGTGTGCTACACTGAGCTAGAGGTAAGATCCTGAGGGAGCAATTATATTTACCCCCATGGGAAGGTTTTTATGGGGACGGGCCTGTGAATTGGGCCTCGGAATAAAAACAGGCAGGGTTTCTTCAATGGCAGATCATGGTGAACTTACAACCTTTTCCGTAAAGTAAGAAAGAATGTCTCATGGCAGTTCAGAGCAAATATTTAGAGATGGTTGAGTACAGAACATAGCCATGTTGGCTGGTCCACCTTGTCAGGAGGTTAGGGTAGGTGAAGAATTTAGTGATAGGTAAAGCTGGAGAGATAGTTTGGAACCAGATTATGGAAAGATTTCAATGCCAGGTTCAGAAGACTGGGGAATGCCTGGAGCGAGTAGCGCAAACTGTGCCCACTTCTGACCACTCTGGTGGAGGTGTTAGCAGGGTCCTAGAAGCATGACTAACTCTAGTTGATGCCGCTGGCTGACAGGAGACCCAGCTGTGAGATGCCCGTGGCAAGTAGGGCAAGGTGGGTCCTGCTGGGTGCTGCTTTCACCCATATTTCAGACAGAATTAGGCAATGCTGGTATGTTGCTCTTGTGTCTGCTAGAGGTGTCTGGGTCTCAGATAAGTGAATCATGGCAGAATTTTTGGAGCTCCAACCCCAGATATACTTCCCTGCACTTAATCCTATGGAATGTCTTGGAAATTTTACTGAGGTGGACGGGAGCCTCAGAAGCCCCTCTTCTTTCCAGAAACATTCATACTATATGCAGAAGAACAATGCTCTCCACTGAGGGAGGAAGAGAGGGAGGAGCTTGGCTTTAAAATAGGGGCTCTTTTGGGATGCCTGGGTGGCTCAGTTGGTTAAGCATCTGACTCTTGGTTTTGGCTCCGATCATGATCTCAAAGTTCGTGAGTTTGAGTCCTACATCAGGCTCTGCATTGGCAGCACGGAGCCTGCTGGGGTCCTCTCTCTCTCCTCTCCCCCACCCCCTACCGCCCCACTTGTGCTGTCTCTCTCAAAATAAATAAACTAACTAACTAAATAAATACATAAATAAAAATAAAAGAGGGGCTATTTTTTGAGTCTGAGAACTCCTGGGGCTAAAATAATATTGCTTATAGGCTTGGATTCAGGAGAGACTAGCATTTTATTTTATTGTTCTTGAGTCTCACTTACTTTTCATGTTTCCATTCTAGAATACCTCTCTGGGGGTTGCTAACAGGTGAGGTGTTGGAAACCAGACTAGCCACAGCAGAAAGAAGACTTGGGGTCATTTAGTTCATTCTCTAGGAAGGTTAAAGTAAATCTTTTGTTTAGTAAATACTCTCTCTTCCAATTGATTCAGTCAGAGAAAATATCTCAGTATCCTTCATGTCCCTTCCTGTCTTCTTTCTGCATATTTACTGGCACATATTCAGTGTTTAAGGAATGGTGCTTAAGTGGGTGAATGGGAACCACTTCTGATAGGATCATATTTGCCTTTGCTTTGGTTTTGCTTCCCCTAAGAAAGACCACATTGTGCTATTTCTTTTTTTTAAATTTATTTATTTTGAGAGAAAGAGAGAACCAGCAGAGGAGAGGGTGACAGAAAGGGAGAGACAGAATCCCAAGCAGGTTCCATGCCATCAGTGTGGAGCCCAACGTGGGGCTCAATCTCATGAACCATGAGATAATGACTTGAGCCAAAGTCAAGAGTCGGATGTTTGACTGAGCCACCCGGGCGCCCCCATATTGTGTTATTTCTGTTCAATTATATATATGTTTCCAGGGACAAAGTAGAAGCAGACCTGATATTTCTGGGATTGCTCATCTTGGAGAATCGGTTGAAAGAAGAAACAAAACCAGTTCTGGAAGAGCTCATCTCTGCCCGGATAAGGACTGTAATGATCACAGGTATATAACAAAGTTGTACATGGAAACAGAAAGAATTTGATGTGGAAATAGACAAGATCCATTCATTTCACAAAGACTGTTGACTACCTACTGTGGGTGGGACACCATTCTAGGTGTTGGAGATCTGCAACAGAAAAGGCAAAATTACTGCTCTCACCAAGTTTCCATCCAGGTGGGATGAGATAGGAAATCAATCAGTTGATCAAACAAGCAGCTGGCAATAAGAGTTATGAGGTACATAAAACAAAACAGGGTGATGTCTTAACTGGCTACTTTATATGTGGTGTCCTCTCTGAGAAAGGCCATTTGAAATAACCCCTGACTGACAAGAAGACGTGGGTCAGGCACAGATGACAGTTTTTGTTAAATGTTAGTAGGAAGAGAAATGCTTAGTCAGCATGGTGTGTAAACTACCCTGAAGGCCCATTTATTATTCTGGTGGTAAAAACAAAAACAAAAACAAAAACAAAAACAAAACAAACAAAAAAACAAAACAAAAAACTGTCCCCTGTGCTTCTCTCAAACCCCAAATCAAGGGAGTGGTGAGAAAGGATCATGCAAGAAAAGTGTGTGAAATTTCTTAATGAATGCTTCTTAGTGGAGAATAGATCATTTCTTCATGTGTTCAAATTTAAGTGTGTGCCTTTCTTTCCCTGCTTTCCAGTCAGGTGCATTGAACTCTGATAGTTGTGTCGCCAAGGTACACTATTTCCCCACCAGAGCCCTTATTCCCCAGCCCATTTCCCCTGAATCCAGCTTCACTGTGGGAAGCTCTAGGATACTTCTACTTTCTCCTCTGTACCTCCCACCTCCCATTCTACCCCCACAATACAAGAGACTTAGGGGTCCCTTTTACCTTCTTCCTTTTTAGTCCCTCAATCCAACTTGTAGGTATTGCTGAGCTAATTTGCTACTTAGAATTGCCCTTACATCATGACCCGTCTGTTTCAAAAATCTTTATTTAGCACTTATTTTACACATTTCCATAATCTATCCTTAGTATTGAGATTTAGGTAGAAATAAGGACGCATCACTCTGTACCCCGCTTCTTCACTTCTTCACTCATATTGGAATTTCTGTTCTGTTTCTTTGCTTGCTGGGTTAAATTTTTCTTCTCAAGGCTTGTCCTTGGATAGGATAGAAGGATGTTATGGTCTCTAATTTCTTACATACCCTGGAGTATCTTTCTTGGCTCTGACAGGTGAATGCCGTCTTGTCTGGGTGTAGGATTTGGGGGTTATAGTCCTGTTTTTTCCTTAATGATCTCTAGGTGTTATTACAAGTCCAATGCCAGTCCACTGTAGGTAATTTATTCTCTTCTGTATATTGTCCTTTTCTTCAACTTCGGAGTTTACAAATACTGCCAGAATATGTCTATATGTTTGTCTTTTTGTCCCATTGATTTCATTAACTAATTAAAAGTAAACACTTTTAATCTATCTTCTTCCTGTCAGGGAAAGTTCTTCTATTGTTCATTTAATTATGGCCTTTGCTCTGTCTCTTCTTTTTTCCCTTCTGGAATTTCTGTTATTCACATGATAGGCTTTCTGGATTTATGTTCTCAGTCTCTTATCTTTTTTCTTGTTATTCTCACATTTTTATAATTTACCTCCATGTTTTAAGATTTTTTTTGCATCCAGTTTTTCCAAACCATAAACTCAGGTTCCAAAAATGACCATTATCTCCTTCAAATTACCTCTTAATGTTGAGATCTGAAATCACGTTTTGGGGTGGGAATAGCTCTAGAAAACCTTTTTTAAGGGTGGGGGGGCGTTAGAGGAGAAGGGCTACATTTGAGTTTTCTTAACTGCACTTATTATTTTTAATGAGATAATGCAAAGTTTTTTTTCTTTAATGTGTAGAAATGTTTTTTTTCTTTAATTTTTGAAAGAGAGAGAAAGAGAGCGTGCGAGCAGGCGTGGGAGGGGCAGAGAGAGAGGGAAACACAGAATCTGAAGCAGGCTCCAGGCTCTGAGCTATCAGCACAGAGCCTGAGGTAGGGCTTGAACCCACAAACTGTGGTGAGATCATAACCTGAGATGAAGTCGGACGCTTAACAGATTGAGCCCCGCAAGGCTCCCGGAGTTACTGCAGGTTTTATCTATCTCCAACAACTGCTCTATTTTGTCTGTCATGTGTTGTTCTGGTTGTTCTGCCTGATATTTTCCTCTCTAGCTTCTGAGACTTCTAAAGTAGGTTGTTATATTCTCTGTCAGATGACTGAGGCTCAGGCGTGGAACTTCTCAGGTAGTGGATGGCAAAAGTGTCCTGTGCTGCAAAGCAGCCCAACTATTGGTGACCTGCTGAGGCATTGTGGACACTTCTTCGCTCTCAGGGCTCTGGCCTCAGGGTAGAGAAACTCCTGCCCACCGTTAGCTCTTCTGGGCTTCCTCATACGTACTTTGGTAGAGACCTGAAGAAAGCCATGTTAGGGATAGGCAGTCAGATGTTATTTATTGTTCAGTGGTTGCTCTAGCAATCACATCTGTACCTACCCTTTCAAGAAGGCTTACAACCATGAACGTCCTTTGCCTTCTCTCCTTTATGTTATGGTTGTCGCGTATATGACAATGAAAACCCCACCATGCCATGTTAAGGTTTTCACTTTCAATAGGCACGAGTTACACACAAATGGAAGAAAAATAGACTTTTATATTTACCCAGATCTTCATTATTTCTGTTGCTATGTTTTTATTCCTAATGTTAGAAGTTTCCCTCTGGTGTCCTTTCCTTTCAGCCTAAAGAACTGTTAGCATTTCCGAGTATGTCTGCTAGCAACAAATTATCTTAGTTTCCCTTCCTCTAAGAATGTCTTATCTCTCTTTCCTTTCTGAAGGGTACTTTCAAAGCTTCACAGTTCTTTCTTCGGCACTTCAAAGATATTTCACTGTCATTTTGCCTCCATGTTTTTTGATGACAAATCTGTAATAATTTGAGTAATCATTCCCTAATATATAATGTATTATTTTCTCTTGCCGTTTCTAAGGTATTTTCTATCTTTGTTTTTAGAAGTTTGATTGTAATGTTTCTGGGTATGGATCTCATTGAGTTTATCTTACTGGGATTCGCTGGGCTTCTTAAATCTATGAATTTAAATCTTTTACCGTATCTGGGAACTTACCTGCTTTATTTCTTCAAAATATTTTTTCCTGTTTTGATTCCTTTCTCCTTTCCTTCCTGGACTCTAATGACATGACTGTTGTCATTCTCCAGTCTCTGTTCTTTTGTTTTTTTAATTTTCTCTCCGTTTTTCAGATTGTATAATTTCTACTTACCTATCTTCAAATTCACTGCCTCCCTCTCCTGTCACCTCTATTTGGCTTTTGAGAGCATCCAGGGAATTTTTTATTTCAGTTATTATATTGTTCAATTCTAAAGCAGTCATTTGGTTATTTATAGAGTATATATATTTTTTTCTCTTAAGAACTTCTATCTTGTCATTTATTTTAAGAGTGGTAACCTTTACCTCATGGAGGAAGCTTATAACAGCTGCTTTAAGAACATTGGTAAATTCTAGCATCTGGGTCATCCTGGTACAAGCAATGGTTGATTGTCTTTTCTTTTCTTGAGAATTGACCACATTTTCCAGGTGTTTTATAGGTTGACTTTCTTGAACATTTAAAATATTATAGTGTGAGATTTCGGATCTTGTTAAAATCCCCTGGAGAATGGTGAGGGTGATTTTTGTTTGTTTGAGCAAGCAAAACTATAGGACATGGGAGGTGATTCCTATCATAGTTCAATTCTTGAGGCTTCTACTCTCCTTCCCTGGGTTTATTCTGCACATGCACAGCTCTGGGTTGAGTTCACCCAGTAAGTTAGTCTGGTTGTCTAGCTGTCTCCTTTCCAGGGTCTGCCCCATAGTTCTTCAGCCTTTAAGCTTTTTCTTTTTCTAGTTTCTCTGGTCAGAAAGACTAAGTTTCTTTTGGAGTTGTATTTAGCATCCTTCACAGCACTGGGACTGGGGTTCACACTCAGGTCACACATGTGAGAGAAAAAAATAAAACCAAGAATATCACCACCTTGTAGATTATTTCTCCAAATTTGACTCCCTTCCACATTCTACCTGCTTTTGTTTACTTTTCAAAGTCCTCAGATAGTTGCTTTTTGTATTTTTCCCATAGTTTCCCATTGTAATCAGTGGGAGAGATAGATTTTAGTGGTCTTATTCCAATTTGGCTGAAAGTGGAAACACCTGGTACTATATTAAATCAGTAGGGTTTTGGTAAATGTTTACCAAGCTGAAAAATGATGGAAATAGATTTGAATTTTGCCTTTTTGTTTTTTCTTTCCACTCTCTGGAAAAACTGGTGGGTTATGAAGTAACCAGATAAAAAGCAATAAGAATCACGAAAGGGATCATGGATTCATGGAGAATCAGCATGAGAGAGACTTAGAAATTATTTCTTTTCACACCTAAAATAAATTCTGGACTCCTTACCCTAGTTTTCCAGGCCCTGCATGAATTGGTTCTATCTTTTCAACCTCACCTT